>NC_090836.1:105175700-105413200 GCF_028021215.1 Eschrichtius robustus | reverse complement strand
TGGCCCATCCCATGCACTCATCTGCCATGGTTTTCATTCCAAAAGCTTTACTATTTCTCAGGCAAGAGTCCCCTCAATCTTCTTTTCCGCAGTTTTCTTGGTTACTTTTAGACATGTATCTTGTTATAGGAATTTAAGATTATTTTATGCAAACTACACACTCACACACAGAGACACACTGGAATTCTATTTGGAATTACATTAGAGTTTTATATTAATCTGTGGAGAATTGATATTTTCTGTTTTATTATGTCTTTCCAACCAATAACCAAGGATTCCTCTGTAAATATTCGTGTCTTACTTTCCTTCCCCCACGAACCTTTAATGATTCTTCACTAGGGTCCCGGCAGACTCGGGTCCCCAGGTCCCTGTTCCTGCTCCCTGACCCTCCTCTCCATGGGCGCTCATTCCCGGGATCGGGGACGAGCCGAGATGCTCGGTGGGCTGGCACCCCGCTCCCCCTCCAGGGCAGGCAGCCTTCCCTTGGGGGAACTTCACTCCCGGCAGAGCTGGCAAGCCGGAACCTCCCTCACTCTCTCCTTCAAGCATCCACTGTGCTCAGAGCTGGGGACACATAGGTGTGTACACATGTTTTTTTCCTTGCGAGAGTTCAACGTTTAGGCAAAGACAAAAGACAAGAGACGGACGATCCCACGGCATGCGACACACGTGCAGGAAGTGACTTGTACAGGCGTCTGTGCTGGCAGCTGGGGACACAGGTGAGGAACGGACACTGTCCCACTGAACAGGAGGAACTGGCCTGGGCTGGTCACGTGATCACACAACGGCAGCCTGGGAAGCAGGACAGCACAGAGCCAGAGAGAGGATCGGGGGCAGAGGGATGCAGAAGTTCATCTGTGGGAGGGCAGAGCCCCGAATCCAGGCTATGCGCTGGCAGAAATCCAACCCGAGGGGCATCTGTATCCACAGGAAGAGAGGAAACCAGCCCGAGAAGAAGCTCGGAAAGCGGCTCAGGCCACCAGCTTGAGCCTAAGGGGGACCTGAGGGCAGGGACGCTGCTCTGTCCTGTTAACTCACGTGCCCTCCTTGTGGGGTTCCAGACGTCAGCTCCCCTATGGGCTTTAATAGTGGGACACTGGGAGGTCTAGCTGAGCGCTCACCTTGGTGTGAACGCCTAGCCTCGTCTCCAGCAGGTGTGCCTGGCTGAGCCCCAGGGGAGGAGGGGCCGATCGGGAGGCGGCCCCCCTGCCTGCAGGTGGCGCGGAGCCCGGAGGGCGGAGGGGGCCCGTCCACCAGCTCTGGGCTCCCCGGCTTCCCACAGGCAGAGCAGCTGTCAGCCCAACTGATCATGAAGCCATGCATCTGCCTCCTGAAAGATAAATTCCAGCATTCCCGAGGTTTCTATTTCACTTAACTAAAGCTGAAAACGGAGAAGGAACAATTAAACGCAACCCGAGGCAACCCCAAATAAGATCCATCAAAAGCCTCACATCCAATCCCGCTGGCACATTCATCAAAATGTCAGTTATTCCAAATACAGTTTTATCTTATTAATGCTAATTTCTTCCACGGAAAGACTAGTGATTTTACCGTTCAGTGGTTATCAGGGAACTGGAAGAAACTCTATGCATCTTAATTCAGCAGGTCGCCTTATTTACCGTCAGCTTATTTATAGCCAGCTGACAATTTCCTCACTTCTTGGCTTTGGGATCCCTCACCTGCGGCGGGGCTGGTCCCACAAGGTATGGGCCACAGCAAGTCAGCTCACGGTTTTTCAGTCCCCTCCCTTCCCTTCCCTGTGTGTGATGTAGGAACCTCGAGAATGGTTGGTCAACCAGGCCAACAGGACATGGCACATCTGACTGAAGTCACTCTGCATCCCCCATGGGACGTCTGCTGTGCATGGGAACAGGACCAACCCACGTGGACAGTCCTTCCCTCAAGATTCCTGGGCCCGGAAATGCCATCTCCCTTCCTCCATCAGCCTTGACTCTTCGGGCATTGGGCCCCCGAGAGGGAAGAGGCAGCAGGTGAATCGTGGGGGGATGGGCAGGTCAGAGGCTGTGTGGCCACGACCTGGTGGCACCGAGTCTGGAGCATTGGGGCCCACCCGATCCCCTCTCTTCCCTGAAACAGAGCTCTCCCCGTGGCCGCTCAGGAATCCAGCAGCGCTTTTTAAGTAACATGTTTGGAAATGATCTGAGAAGTCAGAAATCAAGAGCCTTTTTGGCAGAAATGCATAATGAACGGCCAGTCAGCAGATCTGGAGAAAATATGGTCGATAAAGAGACAAATAATGGACGAACAGCAAGAGCTGAAATAGATGCTGGAACCAGTAGGTACCTCTGGACGAGGCGGGGAGGTGTGCTTATGTTTTGGTGCCACTAGATACTTTGTAAACCATCCTTCGCATTAAAATGTTCAGGAAATGAAATTTAAATGGAACTGGGTTAATCTGTTTCTTCCCCAGTTGACAGTCTCCGTGGGGACCTGGTACCCACTTTCCTGGTGGTTTCTTCCACCCTGCGTCCAGCTCTCTGGATGTGTGTGCCAGGTGGAGGTGTGTGCCAGGTGGAGGTGTGTGCCAGGTATCAGCTCAGGTGCGAGCCACACCCTGATGAGCACCTGCTCCAGGATCAGGCCGGGACAGACTCTGGGGTGGGGTGGGGAGAACGGACCAAGCAGGTGACCAGAGCTCAGAGGAGCGCTGGAATCAAGGCTGCCTGGCCCAGGTGCTCGGGAGGGCCACCCAGAAGCAGGTACCTAAAGGTCAGGTTATTTACATCTGTGGTTAGCGGGCTCCAAGCCGGTGGAACATCAAAGATCTGTGCGGCTGCCCGGGGGTGTGTGCACAGGCTGTAACTGGAGGTCATGTTCGGTCAGATGCACTGGACAGGAGAAACCGTTCTTGACGGGGGAGAGCACAGGAAAAGGCCCGTAAGAAAGCACAAGGAAGAAGGGAGACACAGTGGGCTCTGAAGGCGGCTGCACAAATCATCACACAAATCACGGAGCTGGGCAGGCTTCCACTGGGGAAACTCTGCTCGCTTCCTTGCGGCTCTGACTTCCTTCCAGAGGGAAGGAGATGCTAATAGATCGGTTGCTATTCATTATTGTTATAAATCAATGAATCATTTCATATCATTTATAGAAATCAATGTATTAAATTCATTTCCTGTTTTCTTCATGTGTCTTCCTGTGAACTCTTTCAACCAAACATAAGTAAAACCATAGAGAATAGATAGTATAAAAACATGCTTCGCCAATCGTTGTCTTTAACAAAATTTTTAAATTGTCCATATTCGTTTCTGATTATGGTTTTTGAAAACAAATTATTATAGCTATAAGTGAAACTCCTTCTGCACCTCTACCATTTCAGTCCCTTCCCTCCCCAGAGGTAAGCTTTAGGCAGGGGTTGCATCCTTTCACCTTTTTCCACCTCCTCCTGCTATTGGCCTGGAATAGAGATGGGATTGCTGGAACACCAGCAGCCGTTTTAGAATGTGAGGCAACCTTGAGACCAGAAGCTATTCAAAAAAGATGGTGGAGCGAAAAATAACGGAAGCCCATAATTCTCATGTCACCATGAAGTCACACACAAGCCCTGGATTTTTGGCCTTTCGACTTAATAATTATATAAGAGAAAATAGTTTCTTGTTTTACTTAATCTGCTTTTACATGAACTGGTTTCTGTGTTGTGCTGCTGAATTTATTTCTAACCAAAGCAGCCACTCTCCTGAGTCAGGTGTCCATCAGTGTTCCCATCCTTTCACTCACTAGGTGGGCACATATCCCTAAACAATACGTAACATCATCCTGCTTGTCTTACACCTTATACAACGGTATTTTGTAGTACAAATCGTTCTGTACTTTCTCACGCAACATGATTTTGGAAACTCATCCGTATCGATAGTTTGTTCACTTTACTGCCGAATAGTATTCCCACTTCGTACTAATGAATATTTAGATTAATTCAAGAAAGATTTTGTCACTAAAAGCAGCACTGCACTGGCATTCTTGCTGGCTTTTTCCTTTTGCACGTGGTCACAACCCCCTGGGTGGAAGTTTGGAAGAGGATTTCTGGGTCACCCGCTTGCAGAAGCTCTTGTGAATTTCCCGCCTCTGTGGATATCCTCACTCACCCGTTCTCACAGCCCTGCTGTTTACACTTTGGACAATCCGAAGGGTGTGATTTCATATTAGATTGCCCGAATTTTTATCTTCCTGATTACCGTTAAGTTCAGAATTTTAAAAATGTCATTGGCCTTTATTTTTTCCCTTCCTGTGAAATGTCTGTTCATCTCCTTTGCCCGCTGTTTTTTTTTCAGTTGTTTGTCTTCATCTTAATTCCTTGTAAGGTCTTTGGTGCTCTGAGCATCAACGTACCAGCCACGTGTACTGCAGTATCTCCTGCACGTCTGTGGCTTGTCTTTTCAGCTTTATGCGGCCTCTCATTTCCCAGAGACGTAGTTTAGTGTATTTGAATGAATCAGCCACTTCCTCCATCACTTGGGCTTGTTTGGTCTTGACACATCTTCTTCTGACTCAAGGTCATGGAGATCTAATCCCATATTTTCTTTTTTTTTTTTTAAACATCTTTATTGAAGTATAATTGCTTTACAATGATGTGTTAGTTTCTGCTTTATAACAAAGTGAATCAGTTATACATATACATATGTTCCCATATCTCTTCCCTCTTGCATCTCCCTCCCTCCCACCCTCCCTATCCCACCCCTCTAGGTGGTCACAAAGCACCGAGCTGATCTCCCTGTGCTGTGCAGCTGCTTCCCACTAGCTAGCTATTTTACGTTTGGTAGTGTTTGGTAGTGTATATATGTCCATGCCACTCTCTCACTTTGTCACATCTTACCCTTCCCCCTCCCCATACCCAAAAAAAAAAAAAAAAAAAAAAAGGTCATGAAGAACCTAGTGGCAAGACGGGAATAAAGACACAGACCTACTAGAGAATGGACTTGAGCATATTTTCTTTTAAATGTCTTAAAATATTAGTTTAAAAAATTAGGTCTGTAACACATTTGGGATTTCATTTCATTTTTGATGGAACTTAAAGATCAATTTCATTTTTTCTATTTGAGGAGCCCGTCATCCAGCACATCGTCACCTGTCTGTCCTTCCCTGGGGTCTGTGGTGTCACTCTGTCCCACATTCACTCCATGTGGCCTGCATCTCTCTTTGTGCTCTCTTTGCTGCCCTTAAGGGCTTTTTATGTCCTTCAGTGATTTATATATATATATATATATCTTTCCACCAAAAGAGTCTTACAAATCTTCTTTTACGTCTTTGCACAGGGAGCTAACAGATAGAGAAAACTAGACCTTGGAGTTAACAGTCAACAGTTTGAGCCCTGAAAGCAAACAACCAACAAACATGCACAAGGAATGAGCGCCTTTCTGTCCCTTTGGGCATGTCGGCCTGCGAGGAAAGCCCCTGGATAAAGGGCCAAATGCTAAGAGACGCTGAGACCCTCCTTGGGCTGACAGAGTGCCATGGCCACTTCCGCAGGGAGACCCCCTACCTCTGCCGGGCTCCAGGGGACCAGTTCCCTAAGGTGTCTCCTGAGGCCGATGTCCCACTGTATGGGGGTGATCCCGGGTGGGGACTGACTTTTCCCATCACCCAAACCATGGCGGGTTGACCCTGCAACCTCTGGGTCCTTTGACAGCTGATCAGCTGATGACGGTCCCTCTTCTCACGCTAAGTCTGGGTCGTGGAGAGGGTCCTGAGCAGAGCGGTACGCGTAGAAATCAGTAGATGCTGTGGACTGGCTGCTGGCTGAATGGATGCGTTCATTCCGGGGACAAACATGCACTGAGCTCCTCACATGTACCTACTTGCAGGGGCAGGGGCCGCACTGACCGCTGGCCTCACGTCCCTGGAGCTCAGCATACGGCCATGCGGGGGGGGGGGTGCAGGGCATTGACCTTTGCAGATGGATGGGTGGTGGAGGGGCCGCATCCCTGCATCCCGCTCTCCGTGTGTCAGTATCATAGGGTCAGGCAGGCACATGGCGCATTCTGGTCTTGAACGTGTACAGAAATCTGTACAGGACGATGTGACCCCTGCCTGCCTCCGAGGTCCCTGGGGGCCTCCCCGGTGCTCCCGCGTGCCTGTGGCACACTCCTCGATGTGAGTTAGCACAAGATGAGAGATGCTTCATAAAGCACAGGACTGAGGTCCAGCCAGGGATGGATGCGGGAGAAGGTCCAGGCCACCGTTGATGCTGAAACACGCACACAGGCCGGCTTCCTGGTTAGAGGTACCTGTGGGTGCACCAACCCTGCCCAGTGCCAGGGAGCTTCGCCAAAGGCCAGAGCACCGCGTTCTCTCTCTCCCTGGCTGTTTGGTGCTGGCAAGGACACCCAGCCCTGGGGCTTCAGGGCAGCATCTCCGAGATGGGAGGGTAGAACCCATGCCCAGAGGGCAGCAGCCATCCGGAGACACCGGAAGCTGCCGTCCTGGCCTGACGCACCTCGCAGCCCTTGGGAGCCATGCCACTAGACCCAAGTTGGGGCCTCCGAGTTCTCCGCAGATAATGAGGCTGCACGTTGTCATCTCATTCTGCCCTTGGGCTCAGAATTCCACCCTCCTCCCTGGGTGTTGCCCACAGACGCCCCTCCCACCTGAGGACAGCAGGGCAGGGGGCTGATGCCCTGGGACCTCCCTGGCCGGGAGCCTCGTCCAAGGTATTTGCTCCAGAACTTCCAGCTAAACTTCTGCCCTCTGCTTCTGGTGTGGAATTTTCCTGAGAAGCTGGGAGTGGGGGGTAGGGTGAGCAAGGAAACAGAACATGTCTCCACTGAGTCTTTCCAGTCGCTTCCATCTCCTCACCAGCAAGCGTGCCCAGCAGGCCCTCCTGCCTTTGCTTCTAACTTGTCACGTTGCGGACTTTTCCCCACGACTGTCTGAGTTATTTTGCTAATTAGAAGAAGCTGCCTTCGCTGGGTGGCATTTGGATGCTCCCAGGGGAATCGCAGGTGCACCTGGTCACCCCTGGCTGGGGCACATGGGGTCTGCGGCTCCCAGGCTAATTCTCAGAGGGATTCGGAACAAAACTGAAACCCCCGCTGAAATGGCAGGAAACGTGGTCTTTTCATCTTTACCTGTCCCGTCCTCCCCCCCCCCCCCTTTATCATGTTTATGGAGAAAAAAGGTCCACGTGCTTTGAGCAAATGTTCTTTCTACTATTCCGAACATGGAAAAACGGGGCAAAGTGCTTAAAATGATAGGCCTCGCTCTTTTCTAATCACAGAAAATTGACTTACTGAGGAAAATGAAATCTGAATTTTCTGAAGAAATGTCACAAATGTTGACAACCAGGCAATTTTGTGAACGTGGGCCATCTGGGGACGAGAGGGAGGTTTGGCTGAAGCCCTCAGCATCGTGGCTCATAAAAGGGTCTGACTTCTTCCAATTAGCTCAATAAAACAGGCAATTTTATGCTTCCTCTCAAAAAAATGTTTCAGATACTCAGTCTGAAGGCTGAGATGTAGTGGGCATGGTTATCCACACGCATCGATGGGACCCGGTAAAGACACTCAGGAGGTTTAGCTTGTAGGATATTAGGGGTAAATTATGCGCAGTTCTATTTTCTGAGCTACCTGAGAGGAAGACCAACCAGGGCCCAGGGCAGCCGCTCGCCACATGGGTGGCATCTCCAGCAGAAGCACTCTGGGTGCTACAGCCAGAGCGTGCAAACCAGGAGGGCAGGGTCTGGGCGCTTGGCTGGCTCCTAGCCCGGCTGAGGGCACAGAGAGCTTGATGTCGATTCAGGGCAGGTTCTGAAGTTAGCTAGAAGAGGAGACAGATGATCTGAGTGGGCCAGAGGAAGACGTTCCTGGTCGAGAGCTGGTGCAGTGAGTGTTGTCGGCCGGATGTATTGAGGCCAAGGAGGAGCGTCCCAGGTGGAGGGCAGCCCTGGGGGGAGCCCTGTGGTGGCCAGGACAACAGGGAGGGCTGGGGCACAGACACCGAGCTCCCCTCCCTCACCTGTCCTCCCCTCCCCCTCCCTCACCTGTCCTCACCTTCCAGAACTGAGCTGTCTTCTCAGGCCTGGCCACATGCAGCTCATGGATATGATCCTCTCTGATGAGTTTTTTTTTTCTTCAGGTAAGAAATATTTGCTGTCAAGTCTTAATTTACATTTTGTGGGGGAGAAGCCCAGTTGTTCAGCTAGGCTGTAATGAGATATGTTTTTCCCTGCAGTACATTTGCATTTGCAAAAATCTTCTAAATGTTCCAGGCCAAGAACGAGCATTTCGGTGTGGGCGTTACGGGTGTGGGTGGAGGGTGGAGACCAGATGGGGCAGCGGGACATCCAGATCCGGGCACGCTGGGGACACACGGGGCTCCGGGTCAGAAGCCGGCCGAATGGCCTGCAGGGCTCCAAGGACATGGCAGATGAGTGCCCTGCTGCTGGGACCCAGCTCTCCCTCAGTGCCACACGGGGCCGCGCCTGCAGCGGGGTTGGAGTGCGGGCAGCGCTGTCAGCCCAGTTAGGATGGGACCTAAAGCCATTTCTCCCATTGGCTCCGTAGCCATAAAGCTGACATGGTGATTTCCGTCTGCGGCTCTCACGTCTTACTGCCCAACAGGCTCCAGGCTCCAGGACAGGAGCTATTTATCTGCCCCCTGAAGTCCCCCAGTGGCCCTCGATAGGCAGACCCCATGCCCAGATGTGTGTGTCTTAGTGAAGCCTCGAGCCTCTCTAGGGTGAAGACACCGCGTCCCTCTTTGAAGGCAGAGCCCGGGGATCCTGGGCTTCCGTTCTTTGTCCCGAAGGCTCTGGACGCGGCAAAGGGCAGAGGGTGGTTGCCAGACAGCTCTGTCCCTTGATTTGTTTCATCTTCAAGAAGACAAACCTATGCGGTGGAGAGGGGACGCTTGGCTCTCTCAGAGCCCACTCCCACCTGTGAAAGGACGGCCGGGCAGATGGTCCCCGTGCTGGACGGCCCTGACCATCCCTCAGGTCCTCTCCCGTCCCACACACTGATCCAGCCCCTCATCGCAAGGCCGGGAGGGAGACGGAACCCACTCGTGGATTTCTCTGCAGGGGCCGGTGGTTCCCCCACTGCTGGGAGGTTTTAGTGGAGCTGCTACCAATTGGAGGGTCCAGATAGAAGCCGGGGGCCTTCTGGGGCTCGCCCGGAGGGGCTCTGACCCTCACCTCTGCCCCTCCTGCTTCCTCTCCCACGTGTGCATCTCTCGTCAGGAAACCCAGACCGGGAACCAGTGGGGAAGGGATGGAGCTGCAGGAGGCTTGTCAGTGACAGGGTGACGCTCAGGGTGGCCGCCCCCAGGTCCCCTTCCCACATCCAGGGGGTTGTGAGCAAATCTGAGTCTCTGAAATACGGGAACTTCCTCTTCTCTGCCCTTAACCTTCAGAGCCCCAGCAAAGGAATGCAAGAGAAAGTGAACCCCTGGGCTGTGTACAGCCTCTGCCCCAAGTGGCCCAGGACCACAGGACCACTGCCCACTGACCTAGAAAGGCTTCCTCAGGTGGCAGGATCTGTCCTGGGTCACACCACAAAGAAGGCCACTGCCTGTTTGGGGCCACCTGGCAGTGACCACAGTCGTGCAGTCAAGGCTGGCATTCTGAAGGAGACATAAAGCTCTTTTTGAAAGCAATCCTTTTTAAAAATTTCCCTTTAGTGGCCACTGATATACCCCCATATCAGTGCTGGGTTCTTGTCTTAGCCTTCGTCTTTCTCTCAAATGCTTTAAACGCAAATGACCACAGCCAGCTCCGCGGGAAGTTCGGAAACCAGAGCCCGGCTCTAGGAGACGATGACTCAGGAGCATTGCCACCTGCACACCTGGAGCCAGATGGTTGAGCCCTCACCATTTGAGAGTCCGAATGGCAGGCTTTTCCTATAACTTTCCAAAATAACATGACAGCTACAAATCTGCAAACTAGCTCTTCTGCAAATGTATTCTAACTCTCAGGGTGGTGCGGGGCACCTCAAAGGAACCACGTCTCCCATCCAGTAGATGTTCATGTCTTGCCTTACACTCCTGAACTTACCTCTGGTCTCCATGGTTCAGGTGAGACATCCTCTCGTCCAAAGTGGTGTTTCCTAGAGGTGGTTGTGTCACTTCTCTCCGGCTGATTTCAAGAAGTTGTTCTGTCCCTTTAGTTTTCAGAATTTCCATTATGATGTGCTTTGGTGTGGACTTCTTTTGGTTTAATCTGTTTGTGCTTTGCACGGCTCTCTTGGATCTGCATGTTTGTGTCTTTTTCCAAATTTGGGCCGCTTTCAACCATTGTTTCTTCAAATGCCCCTTCAGCCTCACTCTCTCCCTTTTTTACTCTGGGATCATGATGAGCAGAGTGTGAGATCGTCTGTCACTTTCCCACAGGTCCCAGAGGTACTGTTCATGTCTGCTTTCTGTTGATTTCTCTCCCTCAGGTGAATTCTATTGTTCTGTCCTCAAGTTCATTGATTCTGTTCTCTGTTATCCCTACCATAGTATTGAGTGCATCCAGCAAGTGTTCATGTTTGGTTCTGTATTTTCAGTCTTAACAATTTCTCTTTGGTTCTTTTTCATAAATCTATTTTATTGCTGAGGTTTTTCTCTTCTTTCATTTGTTTCAAGACCATTTGTAACTGACTGTTGAAGCACTTTTTATGATGCCTACTTTAAACTCCTTGTCAGATGATTCCAGCATCCGGCCCATCCTGCTCTTGGTGTTCCATGATGGTCTTTTCTCATTCGAGTTGCGATTTTCCTAGTTTTTGGTATGATGGGTGGTTTCAATTGTATCCTAGGAATTTTGATTATAATACTAGGAGACTCTGAGTCTCATTTAAATCTTTTATTTCAGCAGACAGTACCAGTTTGTGTTTAGTATGTGGGTCCTAACCGACCTTTGTGCACTGTGGTTCCGATAAAATTTCATTTTCAGAGACTTGTCATGTTAGTTGGGTTTTCTTGGTTTGTCTAGTACCAGTGGGGCTCCCGCGGGTTCTTGTTGGTCCTGTTCCAGAAGGAGGAAGGAGCCTCCCCAGGCAGGCTCGTGTTTCTCATGGGGGATGGGTGTGGTGATGCAGCCCTACCTGACCCCCTGACCCCCAGGCTCAGGGCAGGGGAGGGGTCTCGGGCAGAAAGGAACAGAAGACAGCCTTTTCCTCTAGCTGGGTCTCCTCTGCCAGCTTTGCTGACTGGTCTCTGGATTTTTCAGCAGAAAAGGGAATCGCAGGCTTAGCAAGGAGAAGGCCTCGGGCTGCTTGTGCAGGAACCACGGTAAATCCCCTCACCAGTGTGTAGGGTTGCCTGGTGTTCTCAGAGAGGCGCTTCCCCTGCATCGGGGGAGGAGCCTTCCGCTTCGGCGTGAGGGGTCAGGAATCCCTGAGGCTCGGTTTCCTTCTTCTCTTGTTTGGGGGGCATGAGACACCCCGTCACTCGTTGTGCTGTTCTCCAAGCCCTGGGCCCCCCGCCTGCAGCTTACCTGCTGACAGAGTCCTTGCTTGGTTATCTCTTGCACCATTTCCAGAGTTTATATTCCTGTTTAGCAGAAAAGAACAGGAAGAATCTGGGCCGCACCATCTTTCTGAACCACAAGTCCACACACTTTTTAAATAGAGATTATACGTATAGGTTAAAATCCACCATTTAAAGTATAAAATTCAGTGGTTTTTAGCACATTCACAGAGTTGGACTGTCCTTCCCACTATCTAATTCCAGGCTATTTTCACCCTGAAAAATAATCTCCATGCTCGTTAGCAGTCACCCCACCTCTAAGCTCCTCCCTGAGCTGGGCGCTGGGGCTACGGCTCAGGAGAGGGCTGAGCTCACCTCCAGGAATCCAGAGTCAGGTCAGGGATGGGTATGCAGGGAGCAAACAAGTTAGCACCAAACACTCCGTAATTATGATTGTTGTAAATGAGGTCAAAGAAAACAAAAAGACAGCAGCAGCCGGGGGAGGACATACTGACAGGGCTGGGCAAGGGGCAGGTTCTCTAGGGTGGCGATGTGTAGTCTGGGTCCGGCTGTGCTGCTGTGACACACACACACACACACACACACACACACACACACACACGTACACAAGCCTAGGGGCTGTGGAGACATTTCCCTGTCCTCTGGGGGAGCTCCCTCCAGGGGGGACCAGGTGGAAACCAACAGCACCACATTGGCTTGTGTTTCAAGGGCGCTGGGCATTGAAGCAGCCTCTGAAGGCCTCCTTGGGCCAGTCCCGGAGGAGAGACCAGAGGCTGCCAGCACGGGGGGACGTTGTGCGTCCTGGTCAGGTGGCCTCTGAAGGATAGGCATTGGCTGTGATTCTGTGCCAGGGCCTGGATGAGGTAAGGCACGGAGGTGCCCATATGTCCTCGCCTCACTCCCATCCAAGGACCACCTGTGATCTGGAGAAAGTAAGACTCTCTCCTCATCCTGAAGTTTCATCTTTGATTTCCAGACATCGGTCATCACAGGAAATGTTACCTTTATGGCCTGATGACATTGATTGGGGAAAAACAGCATCTATTCCAGAGGAGAAAATAGAAGCACCCAAGGAAATGGGAACTTCAGGTTTTCCCTCCAGGGAAAGGGACCCACTGCTGCCAGAGAAGAGAACACAGCGCACAGCAAGCTGGTCTGTGAAGGGCTGGACGTCCAGGCTCCGCGGGGACTCACGGAGGGGCAGGGGAGTGGATGCAGCCTCCCAGGCATGCACAGCAGAAAATCACCAAGATAGAAACCCTCCCTCCAGCCACCAACCTCCACCCCCTGCGGGTCTCCTGTGGAGGAGAAGACGGACGGGGGGGGGGGGGGGGGTGGGACCCGCGGCTCCACGTCTGGCACAGCCCCTGCACCTGCGGGGAATGCAGATTCCAAACAGTAAATGATACTAAGTGATTAGAGTAAATGCTCGTGAGCTGAACAAGAAAGCCGTTCATCATTTCAAATACTTCCCTTGAGGTCCATATGCATTCGACAGCATTTATCTTTATTCTTCGGCACTGTAGCGGCCAATCAAAGCGTCAGCTAATCTTCCTGACTACAAAACCATCGACTAAAACATTTTTATACCATGCAAATTTTCAAGATTTATCATCTCCGGTACCATATCTTAGAGTGCATTAGGCTGGTGCTATCAATTTTAATAATAGGCTTCCTAGCTAAAATTTGGATCAATGTCACTGGGTTTTTAAAAATTTCATTACTAGACTCACTGAAAACACAATATCCCATGAAGAAAGCATATTTCTCTCATTGAAAGAGGGAACGACGGTGCTGGCGGCTGGCTGGGATTTTTGTTCTCCCTCTTAGAGTTTTCACGTCCTCTCTCTCCTGGTGACTCGGCTGACCTGAATTTCCCACACCTGCATCTATGGGATTCAACGTCTTTTCTGTGCTTTGAGACGTTAAATGAATCTATTGGTATCTTTGAGTTGTTTTCTTATAATTCCCAGGAAAACAAGTGTTCATTTTCAAGAGACTCGCAGGTCTGCCTTCACCGGGGGGATTGGTGGAGGCCTGCACGTCAGACTGTCTGTAAGGACCTTGACCGAGGGACTGCCTCTTCCTGGGGATGGTGTGGCTCTGCTCAGACATCGTACCTCCTGCAAAGCCTGTGTGCTGGGTTGTCACTGCAAAGAACAGAAACCAGCTGAGAACCCTAATCGTTGTCAAATCTTGGGTGAATCAGCCGCTATCAGGCACCCTGCCCAGCAGCTACGGAGGGGAGGCCAGTTCTGGGTGCCTCTGAGCCCTGGGATTCTTCACTGGAAATGAACTTCCAGCGCTCAGACCACCACCCCCGCAGCAGCAACAGCAGGAGTAGCCTTTTTCTCTTTGGATGTCAACTGTTGCCAGCACCCCAGCAGGGTGAAAACGATGGGGTCGTGCGGCTACTGTCTGTAGCTGGAATCACACACCAACTATGGACCGTTGAGGTTTTCAGTGCCAAATGGTGAAAGCCCACGTGTCACGTATGCGCCCCTTGGTATCTGGTGCGACTTTGACCTGCTGACAGGCGCGCTGCAGAAAGCATCCTAACCCCGGTCCCTGGAGAGCATTTTCGTGCAATAGACAAAGTTGTGAAAAGGTACAGAATAAACAGAAACAATCTCTCACATTACAACAAGTGTCATAAAAAATAACAGAACTGTGAGATGTGATACGGGAATGATGGTGTAAAGCCATGGGAACCGGCAGGGGTGGGCCAGGCTGCAGGTTCCATCCGAGGAAGGGTGAAGGGCCACCCACCCGGCCCCCTGGAGCCTGTGTCTCCCAGCTCCCAGGCCGGCCTCTGACCGAGGGGCTGACTTTTTGCCCTTTATGTCTTTTTCTTTCTGGCAGAGGATCTGAGGCGTGGAGCCAGGTGTTATCCTACAAGACAGAACGTGGTGCAGAACCAAATCCAGCAGACGCTCCCCAAGCACCTCACCTGTGCTGGCTCTGCTGGGGCTGCAGGTTCTCCGAGGACCCTGTGGGACACCTGAGGGACAGAGACGTGTCAATGCACAGGAGCACGGGGTGCACAAGGGCGGGGCCGTGTGCTGGGATCTGAGAAAGAAACGAGCGCGTTCACCGTGAGGAGGGGTGTCATTGTCACGTACAGCGCGACAGCTGAGCCGGTGTCTGAAGGGTGTTCGGGGCCAGAATGATTAAACAGCCGTGGGCAAGGTCTGCTAGGATGAAAGGATGAAGGGACCACATCTGGCTGAGGATTTGGGAGGACGCTGAGCTGGTCTACAGGGCACGGCTCCCACTTCCTGGGCATCCACGATGGGGTCCGGGTGTGGAATCCCCCCACCCTTGAGAGGAGATCAAGCAGAAATTGACGGAGATGCATCCTTGGACAGGGGCCCAGCAGGAGAGGCGGGTCCGCACCCGTGGAAGCCTAGGGCTTTCCTGATGAGGTCAGACGACAAATCTTCCCAGATGGACGCAACACAAATTGTTAGGGATACGACAAAAACAAGAAGACAAAACCAAAACCAAAACCACAGCGGTCTCCAGCAAGAGGGTTTTCCACCCAAAGGCCCTCTTTGGACAAGATGTGAGCAGCCAGGTGATGACCTACCCCACCCCTCACAGTGGGCCCACCCTGCAGGACTGGCATTTCTGGAGTCTGGATCTGCGTGCCCAGGTGTCTGGAGATGTGTAGACAGGCACTCAGAGCAGTGTGTGTGGCGGGGACGTGTCCTTCAAATGTCCAGTACTCATGGCACTAGTACAGGAAATCATTAACCCCGCTCACCTGAAGGATGTATCAGTTAGATGCCTCACGTGCATCCCCCAGTCTTGGTTCCCAGGGAGGTTTGTTCCCCTTACATCCTGTACCCAGGGCCCATAGTTACAGGGAGGTGAGAGGGAGGCCCAGGATGCAGGAGCGCTCGGGGTCAAGAAGGAGCCATGGGGAAGTGAGGCAGGGGGCCACTCAGGGGGGCCTCCTGGGCAGGTGAGGGCACTGCGTGATTTAGGCCACACAGACGCCCTTACGGGGTCGGCAGGTAGACCAGAAGCCTGATCTGTGGGTTTCCTTCTGCCATGTCCACGAGTGGCTCATTGTCTCTGCAGTGTCACCCAGGGTGAGAAGTACCCCAGCGACATGACCACGGACCGGCCAGCACTTCCTTCCATGTGCCTACTGCTGATGTCCCCAAACGTCCCCGCCAGTGGGTGCTGTCACGTGTCACAGATGGGCAGACTGTCATGGCAGCTTTGCCCTCCCCATCCGCAAGTCCCTGGGCTGGCGATGGAGCCCCTGCCTGGAAACTTCCACCCTGATGTTTGCATGCACCACCCACGCATGCTTCTAATGATGCTTTCCCGGCCAAGGACAGAGGGGAAGTCTGCCTGGCTTGGTTCATTTTTATAAATGTTAGCATCACACGTGCAACATACTTTGTTCAAAACTTCAGCAGCCAAGCAGAAGAAACTCCTGGAAATGCGCGGCATCCTTCACAGACATGTGAGCGAATGAGCGCAGCTGCTTTACTAAGCGGGCCATTTCCCTCCTACAGAGGCCGCGTGTCTTTATGAGCAGTGTGTATAGGGTTTCTCCATACTTAATCCTTTTAAATGGTCCCAGGAGACCAACCTAGTGCCTGGGGCCCTCCCAACGCTGCCAGATTAATTGGGAATATCATTCACACTTCATCCCCAAGCCTTGCGATCATCAGAAAACTTAACCCAAGAAAAGAAAAGGACAAACATCGTGCAGTAGAGGCAGTGATGAAGTACTGAGTTTTGCGGGTTGTGACTTAGGAAATGCCACCTCCTACCTGGCCAGCCTGAAGTCAGCCAAGAGGAGGATGCCAGAGGGCTCACTCTCATTTATTGGCAGGCAGACCCCCATCGGCTCTCAAGGTCACTGAGATCGTTGAGGAAACAGGAAGCCTCTGCTTCCCAGGGGCACATTGTTACAGATTCTCATACAGATCTTATGTTCTCATTTTTCCCAAAACCAAAGAACAGACCTTGTGAATCAAAATATTCTCTTTCTCCCCGAAGCCAGGGCCAGGGCTTAGCCTGGGGAGGTGAGGACGGGGCCTCAGCACAAAGTCCAGGGACAGATCTGACCAGGCCAGTGTGGGAAGGCAGAGTCAGTTTGGGGAGGGGTTTGGGAGGCTGAGCCTTGCACGGTTTGACGGAGGGAAGGACACTCCTGCCGCACGTCCTGGGGTCAAGTCTCCAAGCCATGTCTGCCTAGACGGAAAGAGACATGCCTCACGTGGACCCCAAACGGGCTCCTGGCTAATATGTCAGCTCTGCACAGCTCCAGGATGTGCCAGAAATTACCCCGTTTTTGGAAGCTACAGTCGTACCAAAGTCCCCTTAGGGAACGAGGTGGCAGAGAGAGGGTTGGAACCGTGTTTTCTTAAAATGCAGCCCGTGCTCTGTGCTCTGGTCAGCTGCTATCTATTTTTAATTGATTACAAAGGTAAAGCCGAGCCTCCCTGGAGGCGCCCTGGGCATTGGGGCCATCCCTCTGGTTAGATACTCACTTAGATGCAAACATGGGAGAAGGTGTCTGTCAGTAACCGGAAACTCTGGGCCTTGCTCCGAACATGGCACCCTTTAATGGGGACGGGTTCACCCCGCACCCCAGGAAAGCCTGGCTTCTCCTCACGTTGGGGACCCTCAAGGTCCTGGTGAGCCCCTTCCTTCTTCAAGGGGACACTTTGTATTTGCAGAGGTTCGGGCCCAACTGGAAATGCCTAATTCGATTTGAGCTTCCCAGCTGACGCAGTCAGTTTTATCCAACGATCTCTGACCATAGTCAGCCAAACGCACTTCTCCGCAGCTCACAAGCTTCAGGAACCTCATGGAGGCTGGGGGATTCTGCAGAGGAGACAAATAAAGCAGTCGAAGGCTTCAGACCCTGGTCAGCTCCCAACAACCACCCGCCACCGGCCTCCTGGGAGGCGTTTCCTTGTTCAGGTTTGGTGTCAAGCTGCTCCACCCCCCTACCTCAGAGGAGCTGATTTAACTCCCTGGACCTCAGTTTCCTCATCTGTAAAATGGAGAATCATACACTTTCCTTCCGGGGTTCTGGTGTCGATTACACGAGACTGAATACAGACGCGTCTGACTTCATGTGAGCTCTGTCAGTGCTGTGTCTTCACATGCTCGGCCCCTGTTAGGTTCTTATGGACTGGAAATGCTGCTCTGTGGGATGGGCCAGGCTGGGGAGGGAGAAAGAAGGAGGCTGGGCCGTCCTCTGTCCACAGGTCAAGAGCTTACAAAGTTCCCTGTGCTTCCCCCAAACACACTGACACTCTGTGTGTTTGGGGAACTGAACGCCCGTGTCCCCCCAGAATCCATATGTGGAAACTCTACTGCCCAGTGTGATGGCCTTAGGAGGCGGGGCCTTTGAGGGGGTGACTGGGTCATGAGGGTGGGGCCCCCATGAAGGGGATCAGTGTCCTTATAAAGGAGCCTCCAAGGAGCTCAGCTGTTCTCCTGCCACTTGAAGACACAGGAAGTCAAGTCTGCACCTGGAAGAGGGTCCTCACCAAAACCAGCCATGCTGGACTCTCACCTTGGATTTCCAGCCTTCAGAACTCTTTAAGCCCCCCTGCCCTGTCAGGGTTATTTTGTTCCAGCACCCAGACTAAGATGGCTTGGGGTGGATGCACCATTATCAGTTACAACCAGTTCACAGATGAACACGCCCATCCGGGGTTGGGGGGGAGCAGGGACAAAGAGTCAGTGCACGTCCTTCGCTGCCCGGGTTGGTGAGTGTCCTGCCACGTGGGCACTGAATCCCGTCCCCACACTGAGCAGCCCGGCTCCACACCCCGCACTCCAGAGGGCTTCGAGGCTCCCCAGAGGTCAGGGGCAGGATGGCTAAGGGGTCAGAGCTCTGGCAGAAGGGACGGGCAGGCCACAGACTCTGTCCTTGAGGCTGGCTCTGCAGCCACCCAGGGGTCCAGGGAGCAGCTATTGGCCAGAAACATCACATTGCCGTCCACGAGGGGACCAGGGCTGGGAAAGCTCCTCGGCACCAGTGGCATTTGGTGCTTTGCTATTCTGGCTCTTGTAGGCTTGTTTGAAACCCAGCAGTTTCTTTTTGGATGTGGTGCCTGATATTTTATCCAATTGGCTGCTTGAGGTTTTCCTCTCGGGGTCCCCAGTTCTGTCTGCATCACTGGGAATGCTCTGACCCACACAAGGAGGGGGTGGGGTCACGGTGGGGGGCACTGTTAGTAGGGAAGTTGTTACTATCACACACCTGTTTGTCATCAGTTGATCAGAGAGGTTGTTGTCTCCCAGGGAGGATCCTTCGTGCCTCTTCCTGCTTCCGGGGCTCCAGGGTCCCTTGGCTTGTGGCCACATCCCCCCAGTCTCTGCCTCCGTCCTCACACGGCTGCCTCCCCTGCCTGTCTTCTCTTCTGTCTAATCAGGATGCTTGTTGAATTTACAGCTCACCTGGACCCCCCAGGATGGTCTCACCTCAAGATCCACAACTAGTTTCATCTGCAAAGACCCCCATTCCAGACTCTATCACATCACAGCTTCCGGTGGACGTGCATTTTTGGGGGAACATTGTTGTGTCCACCGCAGCATGTAATTCTATTTTCCAGCAAATATCCAGGTGACAGGTGCTGACTTGGGAGGCTGGCACGGAGCACTGACACTGGAGTTAGCAATGTCACCGGGAGGACGAGCTCCAGAGAGTTCACGGGAAGCCAAGCTACAGGACGCACCTGTGAACCACGTTGCAGGGAAAGGTCAGACTTTACACACGAATGCCCAGAATTTGTGTTTCAAATTCATGTGTTGTATTCCCTGCAGCAGAACTCTCAGCTGAGCAGAAAATATATTTCCCAATGAGCCATTTCCTAAAACAATCCCATCGTGCAGCTCTAATGCCTTGGCAACAACCACTGTGACAACTGGCTGTGATTTAACTTTCAGATTTGAAATCGCTGGCTGATGGCCACCATGACAAATGGATGGGGAGGTTCTCTTTATGGAGAACAAACCTCTCCGTGATTGTTTGAACCTCTGGTCTCGAGTGGATGCTACTTTCAGGTGCAAAGGTGGGCTCAAGCCCCTCCCCACTGTTCCCTGCTGCCTCCTCAGGGGCTTGGGAGAGGGGCCTGAGCTAGCAGTGGCCCCTACTCGGCAAAGATCTGCAGCCCTGGAATCTGTCTGCGGTCCTGGTTGAGACTCCTTCACAGACCACTCTTGTCCCCTGACCCTCAGTCACTGCTCTCGCAGTACTGGCCCTGCGGCATCTCCCAGGGACACCCCAAACTCCTGCAAAGCTTCCCCTCGGGAGGGGTCCCAATCGGGAGGGGTCCCAATCAGGAGTCTGTCTGGGAACTGTGCTCCCCAAGCTCCACACGCAGCGGGAGTCCCCTGAGGACCAGGAGAAAGGCAAGTACAGATTCCAAGAAGCAGCCAAGGCTTTAGCTAGAGAGACTGGAGCACCAGGGCGCCTGGGTCTTCTGGTAACAGAGGGAGCCGAGGTCCCAGGAGCCGAGTACCTGGAAGTTCACGGGACCCCAGGAGGGACTTATTTCAGCCGCAGGTGCACACACAGGTCCTGGACCAGGTGATGGAAATAAGAACTCAGACTTCCACCACCCTGCATGTCCCGTGGGCGGTCCCTCGGAAGCCCTGTCCATGTTTTTCTGGCTAGTTATAGTTGGATCTGGGTCCTCTACCTTTTCCTATTTGCACTCTGTAAGATGCCTATACTTTCCATGTTGGTCTCATCTGCAATTTGCAAATGCTGGATGTTGGGAATAAAACATACAAAGTTAGGGCATTGAAATCTGGAGGCTTCTTTTCAGGGCTGGGAAAAGCTTTCACATGCAAGAAGCCGAAAGCCCACAAGAGGAAGACCCCCAAAGACGCCCAGGTGTCCTTTGCTATGGTTTAGTTGGGTGCCTCTCCCCACCCGCAGAGATGCTGCTGTCCTAACCCCCTCACCTTGAACGTGACTCATTTGGAAGGAAGGTCTTTGCATGTGGTCAAGTTTAGATGAAGTCAGTGGGGTGGGTCCTAATCCAATAAGACTAGTGTCTTGACGAAAAGGGAAAATTCAACCAAGAGTCAGACGCCTACAGAAGGAAGACAGGCAAAGCCACAAGGAAAGGGTGGCCATGGACCCGCCAAGGAGCCCCTGAGGCCCAGGAGCTAGAGAGAGGCTGGAGCAGATCCTCCCCTCGGAGCCTCAGGAGGTGAAGCCCTGCCCACACCTGGATGTCGGATTCCAGCCTCCACGTTGTTGTTCAGGGCCTGCGTGTGCTCTGTGCCAGCAGCCCCAGGACCCTGGCACGGCCTGGGCGGTCCCCATAGCCTTCTCTACCCACGAGGACATGGGGTGATCGTGTTGAGGGTGAGCGGGGGCACTCGCGTGAGGCCAGCGGGGCTCAGTGGACAGGGTGTGGCCTGGGGCCCCTGGCCGTGCTCCCCTTGCGCCCCACTCCATCCCATGCTTCATGAATCCCACAGGTTTCCCCAGATTTTCTCTTTTCCTCAAGATCCTGGAGGCCCCAGGGAAGTCCCTGTGCTGGTAACAAGTGCTTTGTTCATGAAAAAGTTAGCTGAAAACAGACTAGTGAGCAAGGCCGGGGTCACAGGGCGAGTCGGCCTTAGACCCGGGAGCTCCCCCCCCCAGTACTCTGACCTGTGTTTTCCTGTTTCCCGTGAGGCTAGCGATGGGCATGAGCCCCCCGTGCTGCTCTAACTTCATTCATCCCAATCCCTCACTCACCCCCTCCTTCACTCACACACACCAGGACTCACGCTCGGCCGGGGGAGAAATCATGGACACACCTGCCCCAAGGAAGCAAGAGCACAGCCCAGCTGATGGCTCAGGACCAGGGGCAGGTGAGGCTGGAGGAGGCGCAGCCGGCGAGCTGGGACGTGGAGTGTTGGGCGGAAGCGCATCCCCTTCACTGAGGTCCAAGGACCCCTGCGGGGCCCACGTTGGGGTGTCCTGGAGGCTCAGGGTCCTGGGGTCCAGCACGCCAGTTCCGGGGCCCCTCCTTGGTCTCCATCCTGAGGCTCCAGGCATCGTTCTGAGCTCTGGGGGTGCCGAACGTATGGCTCTTCTCTGCTGACCGCCTCCTGTGCCAGGTTAAGAGGGTGCAGTGATGAACTGTCCTACAGTTGCACCCACCGAAGTCATAAAAGGTGAAACAGTTAAGTATTCGCTCTGTGTCCCTATCAAAGTTGTCTTAATTTCACCAAGACGTGTAAGTTTCTCTTGAGGGAAACATCCTCTTAGGATCTGGGAGTGATTCCTCATTAACAAAGCAGCAAGCACAGAGTTATGTGTCAAAACCCTGACCGATGGGTTATAAATTGGCTCTTCCACCCCAGCTGGAGACTTTAGATTCCTGCCTTCGGAAGGTGGGGCCCCTCCAAGGCCATGAGCCTGGCAGCCGTCACTCAGCGGTATTTAATTTGCCAGTGAGGGGACATCCGAGGGCACCTAGGACAGATGTTCCACACACGGAAGTGCCTGCCAGAGACGTGCGACAATGTGCCTCATCTCTGCCCGTTAGCCTGTCTATGGTTTGAGGAGCAGGAGCTCAGCATTGCCGGGATATTGATATCTTTCTGCTTTCTCTGCGGCTGGAAACCTTGCACTTCTCTCCCTTTTCACACAACGAGGAAGACAAAGTCTTTAGCAGTAAAGTGTAAACATAGCCTAGTGACCTCTCTCCGGAGACAGGGGAGTTAGGGACACTTTCCAACAGCCACTCGGAGCAGCCCTTGCACGAGCTCATCTCCATCCTCAGGACCACAGCCCTTGTCTGGACAGTCCCCACAGCTGTCCAACTGGTCTACCTGCCTCCATCCTTGCCCCCTTGGTGGGGAGCCCCGCGATGGAACCACAAGGAGCAAGATGACTGGCCCAGACCCTTTCCTTAGGACAGGAGGGTCTGGAGGAGTAAGAACCCTCCGCACTCGCCACCCAGCTCACACCCTTCCCAAGACACGTTCCCCTCTTGCCTCTTCCTCTTCACCGGCTAAAATTCCATTTGAAAGGTTTTGCTGTAGGTTGCCTCCCATACACTAAGTAGTTCACCCCATCCTCACCTCAGCCCCAAGCCGCTCACCAGGGATGGAAAGCACGGCTGTGGCGTAACGCAGCAAGGGTGCATGTGCCCACCGTGCAGAAAGCCAAACTCTGACAGCAGGGGTTTGCAGCAAAGTGAGGGTGTATTTGCAGGTGCCAGCAAGGAGAATGGGCAGCTCCATGCCTAAAGGGCCTGAACTCCTGGATGCTTTCCAGGAAAGGGTTGTTAAATATGTTGTTAGGGGAGAGGGTCCTAGGATGCTTGTGGACCTTCTTCTGATTGGTGAGGTGACGGAGTGATGTTTCGGGAATCTCAGTCACCATCCCTCTGGTCCCAACCAGTCTGGGGTCTACGTGCTTATGGTCAGCATGTAGCCACCATCGTCCACCGGGTGGGGGGGTCTTAGTTTCTATAGAACAACTCAAAGATATGCATCAGATTGTTATCTACATCCCTTCAGGAAGAACTAGGAGGACTCTGGCTCTTGTTCTAATTATTAACTGCTTGAGCCTGTTCTCTGGAACTCAGGAATGAGCCAGGAGACTAAAGCCTTTTCTTCTACAAACAAGAAAGAGGGGACACGAAGGGACTTTTGCACCCAGGAAGGCCCTGCAGGGTCCTGCTTGGTCTCAATCCCCCCTTTTCTTTGATACTCTTCCATCCTGAGGGGAACAGGGGCAGGACAAGAAAAGGGATAAAGTTTTAGATAGAGAGATTAATCATAAACTCAGCAGGGGAACTCAGTCTAGGGCGACTCCATTTCAATGGGAGGGAAAATTGGCAGGGCCCCGTGCAAGGTGAGAACACAGGAATCTTGTTCAAAGGCACAAAAAAAAGTCCCTTTAAAGATATCAAGATATAAAGCTTTTTCTTTCTTTCATGGCCTCTCTCCCCACTCGCATGCTGTTTCTACTTGCTATTTAATGGCATTCTAGGTAAAGAAGGGCTAAAATATTAATGTTACTATCATGAGTTTCACTGTTCATCTGTACCTTGCGCAGGCAAAATCACTGCAGTAACACATTTTGGATTTCACCACTCATACACGCACGGGGCCCTTGTTCCATCAGACAGGAGAAACGATGCACAAAATGCACTCAGCCAGCTTCACTTCACTTCTTTATCTGTGCACAATACAAGGAGTAAGAAAGGATGCGACAGGGGCCCGTGGCCGTTGATAGGGGCCCTCAGTCTTCTTTCTGTGTCTGAAGCGAGTCCTGCTTTGAGTGGAAAGCATGGCGTTTTGGGGCCTGTTGGCTCCCTCCCCCTCCCGCTCACCCAGGTGCAGCCCTAACTCACCCGAGCAGCGCGCACATTTAGTCCCCCTGAGACCCGGCGCGTGGGTCCCGGGAAGCCTGAGCTCTCCAGGAACAGAGCGTCACTGGGCAGTGAGCATGTACCCTGCTCGGGTCTCCACATCTCCCACGCAGGCCCCGATGTCCCACTGGGTCCCACTTACAAAACACCGGTTCAAAGATAAAATTATTAGGAATTTCAGGAGGATAGCACAGCTTTGAACTGAATGGGGGGCCCTCCTGAGCATAGCACAAGCCCCGCTTACGAAGCCAGGCTGCGTGTCCAAGGGGCAGGTTTGCAGTGCGGGAGGACATTCTTCTGTGGCCCCGCTTCCGCAGCCAGCTGAACGCCTGGAATGCGGGGAGGGGGCAGGACCCCCGTTTCCCACTGTCATCTCGGATCCCATCTGCTCCAAGTCTCCATCCCTCCCTACCCCCAGGGCGGCAGGTCTGGTCTGGGGCAGCCCTCCGGCTGCACAGAGAAGGGGCTGGGGATTGCATCCTGAGACAACCCAGGGTCGCAGAGCTGTGACACCAAGTCTCATCCAGGCCGAGCCGGCAGGGGCAGCTGGCGCGGCCCAGAGCTCAGAGCCAAGCACAGCTCTGGCTGGGGGAGGAGGTCAGGGGTGGGGGGCCCTGGGTGTGGGGCAAGGTGCCGAGGGCAGAACCGCTCAGCGCTGGGCCATGTGGCCCTTAGGGGTGGAGACCCCACTCCAGCCCCCTCCGACTGGGACGTGCTGGATACCCGCCTCCGTGTTCCCAGCTGTACCTGCCTCGTGGGTGGGGGGCGCTCAGGACAACACCAGCACACAGAGCAGGTGCCCGTCATGTGTGCGGCCACAGTGATCAAAGCGAGACCATCCCACTTAAAGGGCAGGCTGACCTGCCGGACACAGGCTTGGAGCCTCTGGCCACAAAGCTGCTTATCAGTTAAAAGGATGTGATCTCCGGGCTTGTCCGTCCAGACCCACAGAAGCAGCAGAATCAGGGGAAAGCCCCCACCCATGAGCCGGGGATTCCGAAGCAGCCCTCAGCCCTCCTGCCCCACCCCTCCTGCCTGGTCTGGAGGACCAGGCTCCTGGGTGGGCAGTTGGCCAGCTGGGTCCCCCCTCCTCCCAGACCTGTGCCGACTGGAGATGCGCAACCTCCCTCCGAGGTGCTGGCAGGCATCGCCCTGGCCCCGCGATGGAGCCGCTGGGGAAGCAGAAAGGGGTTCTGTTCCCTCGGAGCCCAGACAGCCCATCTTCCAGCCACATGGCCCTTCCTTGGCCCAGTTTCTCAGCTCCGGGGACACCAGTGCCCATTAAGAAGCCGATGGAACGGGAGGTGGAGCTGCCCACCCCCTCCGCAGAGCTTTGCTTCCAAGTTGGGCCGACGGCCTCACGCTCTGATGGTTTGGGATTCTATTTAAAATGGGGCCGGAGGAGGGAAGTGGGAAACGGAGGAGGCCGCTCACAGGGGAGCCATGTCTGAAAGTGAGAAGGAACTTTCCATCAGCACCGAGCCCCTCGCTGCCCTCTGGCGAGGGTGCCGGCAAAGTTCCCAGAGCGATGGCACAGCAGAGGCCCTCTGAGCAGCCTGAGGGGTGGGGGCGGGGCCGGGGTGGGTGTGGGGGGAAGCTGGGCCTTGCGGGGGGTGAAATTGGACAATTCCGGGAGAACTGTGAGATGCAGGGAGAGGGAACGGCCCGGGGTGGGCTGCCCACGGCTGCCCTCAAACGTTCCAACAAATGTAATGGCTATATTACAGACATCCATTCTTTCCCAGTCTGGAGGCCGAAGGTCCAAGACGGAGGTGCCAGCAGGGCTGGTCCCTTTAGGCTCTGAGGGGACTCGGCTCCAGGCCAACCTCCCTGTTTGCTGGCCATCCTCGGGGCGCCCAGCTGGTGGAGGGCATCCCTCCAATTCCTCCCTCCATCGTCACATGGTCTTCCTTCCTTGTGGGTCTGTGTCCCGTCCCCTTTCTTATAAGGACCCCAGTCACATTGGATTAAGGTCCACCCTGCCCCAGCGGAAACTGTCTTAACTGTTACATCTGCAAAGACCCTGTTTCCAAATAAGGTCACAGTCTGATCTGGGACTTAGGACCTCGGCATATACTTCGGGGGCACAATTCCACCCACGCAGGCGCCTCCCCTGGCTGCAAGGGCGGGGTTGGTGGGAGTGGGGGTCTGGCGAGCTGGAGCTCTGGAGCCGGCAGGAACCACCTTCATGGTGTAGTGTCCATCTCTGGGAGCCCCCAGGTCTGTCCTGGGATGAGACCGACCTCCCTCAAAGGCCCAGGCCACGATGGGTGTCTTCTTGTCCAGAGCCCAGTGCCCTGGGACCAGCAAGGCCATTCCGTGCTGCCATCTCCCTCCGGATCCCTGGACACGCGGGGGCGAGGGGGTGTGCACTGGGTTTTTATCTTCAGGTCACCCTCTCCGCTACTCAGCGCTCATTGCCAAGCACTTGGAGTGTCCTGAAAAATAGAAGAAAAGCAATTAATTAATTAACTGGAGAGAGCAGAAGAGACAAGAGATGGAATCATAAGGGCTGAGGACGCGTCCCTGTGATGGGGGCGCCGGAAGCGGAGGGCTCAAAGAGCTCCGCGGGCGGCCCCCATGCGGCAGGACTGAACCCCGCTCAATGCCGGCACAGCTTGTCCTTTCTTCCCAAACCTGGGCAACCATCCCACCCACGCAGGCTGCAGGGGGCGCTGAGGTGGGCCCTGAGCGCAGCCCGCACGGTCAGGGGAGGCCTGCGGAGACTTCGGGGGAAGCCCAGGAGTGGGAGCCCCAGCGCGAGAAGAGGGAGGCGCGCTCACAGCCGCGGGGTGGGGCGTGGAGACCGCGACCCGATTCTGCACTTGCAGAATTTCTGGCGTCCCGAGCCTCCTGTCTGCGGCCAGGCCTGGCTTGGCTGGTGAACCCAGGGAGGAAGGGAAGCTGATCAGGGGGCAGACCCGCAACTCACCTCGGGTCCCCTAGGGGCAGGGGCGTGGGGGCTGGGGGCGGGGCCTGGGGACCCTGCCGAGAGAGACAGCCTCGGGCAGCAGCGTCCGGGGGGCGGGGCTCTGAGTCCCCGAACCCCGACAGGCCGGCTGGTCTCCATCAGGCTGGCGGGGGGGGGGGGTCAGCCCCTCCAGCTGCCTTCCGGCCGCCAGCCCCACGCCCACCACCGGCAGCCCGACTGTCTCCCCCCAGGCCCTCCCTCCTCCTCCTCCTCCGGGGGCCTCATTTCTGTCTCCGTGACCCCTCCCCCTGCCGCCCCCAAGGCTTGGCGTCCTGTCCCACCTGGACTCCAGCACAGAGCCTGTCCTTCTCAAGTAGCCGTGGGAATGGCGTCTCCCTCCTCCTGGACTCCGCCCCGGCAGGAGTGGACACCGATTCTGTGAAAGTGAGTTCCCGGGGGCGGCGGGGGGGGGGGGGGCCCGGGGGGGCCCGGGGGGGCCCTGGAGGGAGCGGAGGGCATCTCAGGAGGCCTCGCCCGGGGCCAGCCCTGGGGGTCTCGGCCACACGCCCCGAGGTGGGTGAACTCACCCCGTGTCCCCTGGAGGGCGAAGGGGGGGGAGGGGGCCCAGGGAGAGGAGGCTCCGCCGGGGGGATTCCAGCCCAGCCTTCAGAGGTCTCACGTGAGCTTCTGTCCCCTTTCCTTCCAAAGTGGAACACAGGACAGATCAGCCATCGGGCTGGAGTCTGGCTAAGCGACTCACCCTCCGGGGGGAGCTCAGAGAAGAGGTGGGATCCACGGCCAAGAGGCCCGTCAAAGCGTCGGCCCCAGGGCCGCAGCCCATGTGAGCCGCCGAGTTCCGGCCAAGCCTGATTTAGAGAAGCGCCACCCACCCACCACCAGGACTCAGGAGGCCAGGCTTGCCCTCCCAACCGCCTTGAACCTGCAGGCCTTTCCCATCTCCCGGCCCAGTGCCCACCCAGAAATCCGGACCATTCCGACTGTCCCCACTCGGGGCAAAGCAGGAGAGCAGAGACGGCAGTGCGACTGTTTCTCCTAGAGGAGCGTAGAGACCCCTGTCGGGTGAGGCAGACCGCATCTCACAGGCCATGCGGGGTTAGGACCCTCACGCCTGGACCGCCCCCTGGGCTGTGAGTCGGGCCTGGGCGGGTCTAGTGGCTGCCCCCGACAGCAGGGCCCCCAGAGCATCCCGCGGCGTGGAGCTGGCCTCCCCGTGAGCGAGGCAGGCGTTGGGCCCCGGTGCTGGCATGGTTCCCTCTGTGGCTGTGGCCACGTGCCTCTTGATTCCAAACGCTCCTTGTGAGGAAAGGGGAAAAAATAAAACCTTTGGGATGAAACCCTCAGACCTCACTCTACAGAGGGTGACTCTGACCTCTGAGGTGGTGCTTGGAGGGTTGGGTGTGGCCCTGAGGACAGCTGGCGTGGGGGGGGGGGGTTGTGGGGGGTTGTGGGGGGGACCCGGCAGGCCACGTCCTGCTGGGAGCACAGCCTTCCCTCCTCCTGGCAGAGTGGGTAGGGCCAGGGCAGCACAGACTGGCAGGTACCCTGCAAACCAGAGCGCCCGGGCAGAGTTAGTTGACACAGGGCTCTCGGTCCCTGGCTTCCCTGGAAAGCTGCAGCGAGGTCTCTCTGACTCGGAGTCTAATCTCAGTACCACTTAGGAGTAAACCAGAGTCCCCTGCCGCGTGCAGGACCGCGGGAGTGCTGCTGCCCCCAGACTTGGGGCACCCTCGGGCTCTGAGTCCTTCTCTGCTCTGTGTGCTGCTGTGTGGCCTTGGGCAAGCTCCTTAGCCTCTCTGAGCCTCGCTTTCCCCACGAGTAAGGCAAGAATAGCAACCCTGCCAGGCTCTGCCCAGGGGTCAAAGTGCCAGCACGTGAAGGCGAGCTGTGACTGGAAAACCCCAGGGCCATGGTAAGCCTCCCTTCCTGGTCCTCATCCTTCGGTGTGGACCCTGTTTCAGGGCATGCAGGCCGGGGCCAGGGTGCCCAGGAGCATGGCGTTTGGAAGAGGGCGGACTGGTCCCCACCCGGGTTGCCTGGTGTGCGTCTGTGTGTGTGTGTGTGTGCATGTGCGCGTGCAATTGTGGCTGGCCGGCTAGGAACCTCCCCTGCCCCGCCCGGGACTCTCTGGATGGCGGGGAGACGGAGGAGGAGGTGGTCCCTCTCTCCCAGGCAGGTGTGGGGTGCAGACCCGCAGAACACACCCCTACCTCAGGGCGGCAGATGGCACCACTCACCGCTCCAGGCTGGGAGCCCAGCAGGAGGGCCCTACAGGGGGCACCGAGACTCCCCTCGCAGGGAATCCTGTGTTCCGGGACCCTAGGGCACCAGAGGCCCAGGCAGGGAAGGTGGCCTCACCCCAGCATCTCCTCCCTGTTCAGTTTTGTGTGCTGGCTTCCTGGGAGATTTGATTCGACTAAAAGGTCCTGCTGCTTGAAGGAAGCATTGGAAACTCACCAGCCCAGTGGCCTCCTCCGATCGATGCCCAGGCCGTGGCCACCGCAGGCCCTGCTCTGGTCTGTGCTGGCCTGGCTGCTGCCTCCGTGCTTTCCCTGGAGGGACTCGTCTCCAGCTAAGCTGCCACCTCCTCCAGGCAGGCTTCCCTGACCTGCCTCCCATGGGCTGTGCTTCTTTCGCTGAGTCAATGCCCCACCGACCGGGTTTGCCTGATCAGCGCGTGCCCAACAGTGAGCAGGGCATCTGGTATGTAGGAGGCACCGGAGAAGCTGGGAGGGAATGAATGAGTGAGAGAGTGAGTGAGTGAGAGAGTGAGTGAGTGAATGAACGGCTACCAGGACAGATAGCACAGGGGCTGGGGGGGAGATGCTGCAATCAGGTGGCATCCAGGGAGGCCGTCTGGGCTCTGGGGATGGGGGCTAGGGCCCCTGCCTCGGGACGGGGGCTCTGCCTGGGCCGAGGGCCGGGAGATGGGGTGGGGCTGGCCCTCCCCAAGCTGGGCGCTGCCTTCCTCTCTCTGCCCAACAAATAAGGCATTTGTTCTCCGCCTGGAATGCTGCATCCTGGCGTGATATATGGCCTTATTACAGAGCCCTCCCAGAGGTATGGATTTTTTTTAATGCAATTTGCATTTTAGGGACAATTGATCACCATCTCCCCTGAATCTGAATCAGAGCTGCCTGCTGGTTGCTAGGGATCTACGGGTCACTCAGCACTGGTCAGCTCCAGTTGGGCACCTGAGGCTCACAGGGCAGGTGGCCGTTTGGCTGGACACCTGGGGACCAAGGCCAGGGGGGCTGCACCACTTCTGCCTCGTGGACAAAGCCAGCCCCTGCCTCCGCTGGGACCCTGGGTCCTGACCTGACCTGGGCTGGGACTTCCTTTCTCAGGTGGGACAGGGACCAAAGAGCGGGCTGGGTCCTAATCCCTTGCAGGTGTCTGGTCGGTCCTGGGCTGTGAACCTTGTCACCACCCTGGGAGAGGCCAGGCAGGTATTGATCCCAGTTGGCTAATAGAAAATGCCGTTCAGAGATGCAGAGTGATTCACCAGGGTCCCCAAGTCTCCTAAGTGCTGCATTAACAAGGCCCAGTAAAGGAAGGCTTGAATGAGGTCCCAGTCTGAAATGGCCCCATAAACTGGAAATCCCTCGCTGGTATTTAATTTTTATTACTTGTATTAATATATGAGATCCTGAAATAAGACATTTGTAAATGAAGTGCTTAATTTCAGGGTTAGCTATAAATATCCACAATAATAACAAAAACAGGTGCCCCTGCAGGGATATGAGCACAGCGGCTCCACTGCAGGCTCCGGTCACTCAGGGCCAAATCCCTCCGAGGCGCCAGGTCCTCGGCCCCTCTCCTTCCCCTGGGCGCTGGCTGGGCTGCAAGTCCCAGCTCCTCTTTGGTTCTTAGCCAGTGAGTGTGGACAAAGAGTGGATGCCGCCCCAGGCCCGGCCCTGAGTGGGCAGCTCTGCCTCTTTCCCTCCCTTGGCTGAGTGCAGGGAGCTCTCAAGCCCCCGGGAGGGCGGGCAGCATGGTGGACGGGGCCTGGCTCTCTGAAAGGCCAGATGAACAGGGAGCAAGAAGTACCTGCTTGGTGTGTTAAGCCCTGAAAACGTGGGGTTGTTTGGTGAATCTGCCACCTGCCCCGATGGCTCGAAATGCGCACCTGAGATCTGGAGCTGTTGTTCAAAGATTAGAGGAAAAGGAACAACAGCGACGAGAAAACAAACACGGGACATCGACCTAGTGGCTGGGTAGGAAATGAAGCATAAACGAAGAAAAAAAAGGAAGGGAGGGAGGGAAGGGAAAGGAACGCAGGGCTGGGAGACACCCGGGGGCCCTGATGAAGGCACACTACTGATTGCATCAGTTTCTATTTGCTGCTCTAACAAATTACCCCAAACTTGGTGACTTAAAACAATAGAAACTGATTACCCTACAGTTCTGGAGAAGGAAAATCCAAAATCAGTTTTATGGGGCTAAAGTCAAGGTGTCAGCTTTGCTGGTCCCTTCTGGAGGCTCCCGGGGGGCCTGGGCATGTGGCTGTGTCCTCCGTCTCTGCCTCTTGTCACCCCTGGTCTTGTCTTCTGAGGTCGCATTTCCCCCTGCCTCCCTCTCAGAAGGTCACCTGTGACTGCATTTAGGGCACACTGGGTGATCCAGGACCATCAAGACCCTTCACTTGGTCACACCTGCAGAACCCTCTTACCGTGTAAGGAAACACCCACAGGTTCCAGGACTTGAGTTCTGGGTGTTTGGGCTCAGTGCTCTGCTGTTGCCATCTTGAAATTCTTAATTATTTATCTCAGAGTTTGTGTCTTCTAAGTGAAGCCCCATGAGATGCTGGAGGACACCCTGGGAGCTCAGAGCCTCCATGCACCCAGGTCCCACCCGTGCCCCATGCCCACTGCCCCCTTAGCCTCCCACTAATGGGAGGTCCTGTTGGCGGGACAAGGCCCTCCCCCACTGATCTCGGGTGGCCTTGGCCTGCAGTGGCTTGAAGCAGGATCTTGTTTCCCCAGCCAGAGATTGAAGTCAGGCCGCAGCAGTGAGGGCACTGAATCCTGGCCACTAGACCACCAGGGACCAGTGGCCCGTGACAAGGCCCTGGCCCTTCAGCTTCGCAGAAACGAATTCCCACAAAGGCGGAAAGTAGTGAAACAAGTAAAGTGTTTGTTAGGAGGAAAAAGGGCCTATGTGGATAGACACACGGGCAGACTCAGAGAGAGAGTCACGCCCTCGTGGTGGTTTGAATCACGTACGTGGGGCATTTCTTCCGGGTTTCCTTTGGACAGTCACCTTGCTTTGCCTGGTTCTGAGTCCATATTCGGTTTATCTCGGGATCCTCCCGTGTATGTGCGTGCATCTCTTAGCCAAGATGGATTCTAGCGAAGAGGCCTATGGGTACGTTGACATCACTCCCTTTTTGACCTCCAAGGAGACTTCCTGTGCGTGTATAGTCGGGAAGGTTTCCTTGACTTTGAGGATGAAGAATATGTGGTCTTTTATCTCTCATCCGGGCAGGGCTCAGCTTCTCCCTACTGCTATTTTGGAGCATCTGTCCATAGGGGAGAAACTCCAGCTACTCAGCCCGGGGCCCATCTATCTCCTGCCTCACCACCATCTCCCTCCCTTCTGGCGGGGTGCGTGCAGCTGAGCAGATCCGCCCTGGACACCTGAGGCCGTGCCGGGGCGCATCCTGCAGGGGAGCTCATCTCAGTCCCCTGGGGTCACCCATCACCGTGGGTGGGGCAGGAGCCGGTGGGAAGGGTGGGGTGATGTCCCGAACCCTGGCTGGGCCGTGGCAGTTCGGTTCCGTGGCTGCCCAGAGGGAGAACCCAGCCCGAAGGCACAGCTAGAACAGCAGAAGGGAACACGGCAGGAGGAAGGGCCACTTTTACGTGTCAGCATTTCTACCAGCACTTCTGTCCCAGTTTTGAACAAGGCCCACGTTTCCTTTCTGTGCTGGGCCCGGCTGGGTAGGCGTCAGGCGAGGGGATTAGCAGCCCGAAATGGGCCGGGGGGGGGAAGCTGGAGCGGCTGGAATGGGTCGTGGGCATTGTGGGTGCTGGTCGGTCTTACAAGTCATACGATGTGAAGGGTCGAAGGAAGGAAGGGCCAGTCGGCCCAGAAATGAAAGGGCACCGGGGACGCCAAAGGCTGGGAAAGCCGACTGGCTCTAGGCTCAGAGGAAGAAGAGAGGCAAAAGGTTTGGACGGAAAAAAATCCAGCATGTGTCCCCCATGATGGAATGACTCAGGCTGCAGCTAGGGGAGCTTCCCAGGGTTCCCACGGCCTCAGGAGACAAGGATGAGGAAGGCCTGGGGCGAAGGCAGAGCTTTGAGAGCAAGTCTGGGAAGGAACTGAGGCCGTCCTGGTCCCTGGGGCTGATGAGAAGCAGGTGTATGGATGCTACCGTGCTTCTAAGGGGGTCCAGGGCCGAAGCCTCCACAGTCCTGATCGAAGCCTCTTGTTTAGATTGGAGATTGCAAACAGCCTGGGCTCCTGAACTTGCACGGAGGAGTGGGTGATGGCCACCCAGCCCACGGGTGTGCATGGTGGCGGGCAAGGAGGGAGCCGCCGAGGGCGAGGTCGGACCCAGAGAACGTCCACCAAGAGGGTCCCTATGGTGGCGGGCAAGGAGGGAGCCGCCGAGGGCGAGGTCGGACCCAGAGAACGTCCACCAAGAGGGTCCCTATGGTGGCGGGCAAGGAGGGAGCCGCCGAGGGCGAGGTCGGACCCAGAGAACGTCCACCAAGAGGGTCCCTATGGTGGCGGGCAAGGAGGGAGCCGCCGAGGGCGAGGTTGGACCCAGAGAACGTCCACCAAGAGGGTCCCTCCTGAGAGCTGGACAGACTGATCTCAGAATCCTCAACCCCAGGCCTTCGTGATCCGTCCAGCAGGTTCTGGAGCTGCTTCGGGCCACTGACCACTGTGTGCCCCCCCTCCAATCAGCTGTACCATTCCCTGTGTGCTTTGTTCTGTCACAGTGTGTATCGTGCCTTACTACGTTTATTGCTGCCAAAAGTAATGAGCGTACTTTATCAAGGGACCCACATGCCCAGCATTCTACTGGGGGCTCAATTTTGTTTTCTCATTTAAAATTGAAACTTTTTTATCCTTACTTTCTCGGACTTGAAAGCCAAGTCCACGAGAGCCGGGGAGGCAGTGCCGGGCAGGAAGGCGGGGCCCAGCCTCCTGCCTCCAGACCCACGCCTTGTCTTCTGCGCCCTGCCCCTTCCTCGCCTCTTACCAGAACACTATTTCCTTGAAAAATTCCTCTTCCTCTTTTTAAAGACTGATGAGGGTATACTTGTGCTGTAACACAATGGGACAGAGAATTTCTATTCAATTACCAATGAAAGCCAGCTACAAACAGCAAAAAGAATAAACATAAAGGAAAAGAACTATCTTTAGTGAACCAGAAAAAACTGCCACCATCAACCTTGGATTATGTGGGAAAGTGTCAAATGCATGATGTTTGGCAAAATGGGGGCAAACCCTGGAAACAGCTACACAATGTTGCAGATCTCAGCAAACTATTGATTTCTCCAGAGCAGAGAGGGGAGTGCAGATGGCTGGTCCTTGGAGGTGGATGTGCTGGGAGGGTGTTCCTGGGCCGTGTTCCAAACCACAGATGACACGGTGATGGAGGGTTGAAGTGGGCCAGACGTGCAGTCTATGGGGGAGGGGGTGGGCAGGAGGGGGCATAAGGGCTGCCCAGCTCCATCACAGTGGAGCCAAGGAGAGACCTGTAGGAGCCAGACCTACAGCTGCGTCCCCTCCAAGTCCTGCACCACACTCCTTTCTGGGAAGGTGGCACTGCCACCCCCCATGCTCACCTGGCTGTGCCCCCTGGAGGCTGCGTCTGAGGTGAGGCCCCTTCTCAGGCCACCTGCCCACCTGCACAGCGGTCACTCTTCCCAGGAGGGTGAATGTGCTGAGAAGCTCGATCCAATCAGGGCCTCGCTGAAGCTGGAGGTGGGGTCAGATTCCTGTCAAGAGCAAGGGAGATTGGGTGGGTAGATCCCCCCCAAAATCAATGCACTGGGGTGGGGCAACTGGAATGGCAGAGTAAAAACCCCCCAAATCTATTCCTCCATCAAAGTGATCAGAACACTGACAGCACTTGTCAAAATCAGCTTATTCAGAAATCTATATTTTAACGAAAGTCTTGCAATAACACAAGAAGTGTTCACTCAAGATAAAGGGATGAGTCCTGGTAAGAGCAGAGAGCCCTTCGGGGTGTCCCTATTTCCCTTCTCCCAGCCCCATGGTTGCCTTGAGCACCAGCAGCCTTGCGGCCACTGAAGAGTGTGGGCCAGGCTGGTCGTTCCCTAGAAGCCCGGTCCCTGGAGATGTGTCAGTGTCTCATCTCCAGCTCCCCAGGACACCCCATCCACAGGGCTTTCATGATTTGACCTGACTCAGTGTTACTTGTTGAAGACAACCTGTGTAAATTGTTCAGCATCTGTTGGAGGACAGAGGGAACAAAAAGTGCCCACCGAACTGAGAATCATCTTGAGACTGGAAAATGAAGCAGCAGCTCCATCTAATCAATGGATCAGTTTATTACCAGGTAACTTCCTCACTGGGTGGGATTGGGAGCAGGCAGACAATGATCTGGGAGCATTCCCAGTTGCTCTCTGCAACCCCAAGGGGCCCCTGGAACAAGTTTATAGTTAACCTAGGGCATGGGGGTGGGTGCTTGGAAACAGGACATGCATTTCTAAGTCAAGAGTTATGAATGGGTAACTAGTCTCATGGGTGCCAGAATATGTCAGGGAAGGTTTTCATCATTGTTTGGGGAATGGCTGAGCATAGAAGCCACCTGGTCCTAATGATTATTCAGTGATATCTATTAACTGCCAATCTCTTGACGACAGAGAAGGGATTCACTACACAGTACAGTCCTGAGCAGGGTCAGCGGCAGGACAGGAGGAGATGTACAGGCCCCAGAAGGTGTCAGTTATGCCCACAACCTTACACCATCACAGCTGCCTGAGGCAACAGTGCCAGTTTGGGCAGGAAAAAGGCTGATGAAAAACTTTAAAATGTGATCTGGAGAAAGAGAGAAGCTCCGCCCTATTACTGTGGATCTGCAGAAACATGCACCAGTGCAAGATTATGAACCTGCCTGGGAAAAACATAAACGGGTTCTCACCTCTCACCTCTGGAATTTGAGGCTGGGCACAAACAGGAGGAGAAGGCTAAGGCAGAGCTGTACTGGGCTGAGCATTGAAAGGAAACCCCAACAACGAGTGGATCGCCTCAGCGAAGGCTGGGAGCCTGACTCATCCATTGTATTTAAAGGCAGCTCTGTCCAATCATCAGCTGGCCAGCTGACCAGGACACTCGCTGGGCAGAGACATCAGTGACCACACATCAAAGAGAACACAGACTTTAGAGAACTGGCCCAGATAATCAGTAAGCAAAGAGCACCAGCAAAAATAGCAGCTAACAACAATACAATAAACTCTAGGGAGGAGGTGGAATGTGATTTCCAGAGTTGCCAAATCATATTACTTAAAATGCCCATCTTTCAACAAAAAAATCACTAGATTTGCAAAGAAACAGGAAAGTATGGCCATACACAAGAAGAAAAAAAAAAAAAGCAGTAAATAGAAACTGTCCTTGAGGAACCCAGATGTTGGACTTACTAGACAAAGATTTTAAGATAGTTCAAATATCTTCAAAGAACTAAAGAAAACCATATCTAAATAATTTAAGGAAAGTATGAGAACAATATCTCACCAAATAGTGAATATCAATAAAGGGGAATAAATTATTTTTTAAAAAAGAACCAAATAAGATGTTGGAGTTGAAAATCACAATAATTCAAAGGAAAAAATGACTAGTGAAAGGGATTTTGTATGAGAAGCTGATCTTAAATTTTGTATTGAAATGCAAGAGACTCAGGATAGCCAAAATATTCTTGAGAAGGACTCACATTCTCTTATTTTAAAACTTACTACAGTAACCAAGACAGTGAGATGTTGGCATAAGGACAGAAATACAGGACAACTAAATAGAGTTGAGAGTGAAAGAATAAATCCTTACTGTTTTGGTCAATAGATTTTGACAAGGTTGCCAAAAATATTCAATGGAGAATGAGTAGTCTTTTCAACAAACAGTGCTGGTCAATTGGGTACTCATATGCAAAATAATGAAGTTGAACTGCTATCTCAAACCATATAAAAATAACCCCAAATGAAATCTAGACATAAGCATGAATTTGAATAGACATTTCTCCAAAGAAGATAGACAAATGGTCAATAAGCACATGAAATGATACCCAAATCTTTAGTCATTAGTGAAATGTAAAACAAAACCATAATCAGACAGTATTTTAGACCAAGGAAGATGATTAAAATAAAAGGACAGACAATAACAAGTGTTGACAGGGAAGTGGAGAAATTAGAACCTCCCCAATGACTGATGGGAATGTAAAATGGTGCAGCCACTTTGGAAAAAAGTTTGGCAGTTTCACAAAACATGTAGCCCAGTAATTCCGCCCCTTGATATACACCCAAGAGAGATGAGACTTATGTCTACACCCAAACTTCTTCTTGAATGTTCATTGAAGCATTATTCATAATAGCCAAAAAGGGGATACAAGCCACAGGGTGGTCAAGTGATGATTGGATAAATAAGATGTGTCATATCTATACCACTGACTATTATTTGGCAATAAAAAATGTAATACTGATATTTACTACACTATAGATGACTCTTGAAAACATTATTCTAAGTGAAAGTAGCCAGTCGCAAAGGACCACATATCGTATGATTCCATTTATATGAAATGTTCAAAATAGACAACTTCATAGAGACAGAAAGTAGATCAGTGGTTGACAGAGGCCGAGGCAAGGGAAGATGAAAAATGACTGCTAGTGGGATTTCTTTTGGGGATGATGGAAGTCTTCAAAAATTAGAGAATGGTGATCATTGCAAAACTGGGAATGCACTAAATAACACTTCACTGTATGCTTGAATGGGGTGAAATATATGGTCTGTGAATTTCATCTCAGTAAAGCATTTTTTGAAAATCAAGGGACTGCTTGGAAGGGAAGGGAATGGGGTACTGGAGGGTGGGAAAACAGCTGATAGGTGTTGATTACAGAGCCGACCATGATGTCTCGACATACAGAGATGCAGAACCTGCAGCTGGAGAGTAGGACCCGCTGGTGACCGAGGAGCCCACCCAAACGGAAAGGAAGGCCAGACAAATATAAAAAGAGCTTAAGCAGCATGTAAAGGTTTTATATATATATGCGTACATATGTGTATGTGTGTGTCTTTGACAAAATAGAGGGAAAGTGGGTAAAAAGTCACTTCCCTGATTTATTTCACTTATAAGCACTTTTAAGTAGTCCTTAAAGACAATAGAACTGAATTTTAGATTTCTACAGGTGCAAATGTAGCCATTAGTAGACCTATGCAAATAAATAAGTAGAAAAATCAGAAGATGGTGACAATATCTGGAAAACATATCCATGAATTAATTTTCTCTTTTTACAAAGTGGGGAGTTAGTAGGCTATCAAAAGTTAATAAATCTAGAAATAAGGGGGTTTTTTTTCAATGCTATTAAAAGTTACAAAGACAACTACCAGAAAAAAATAAACAAGCAGATGGATTAACTTTCTACATTATCAGAAGGAAAAGACACACAGAGAAACTGCAAACGAAGCAGTAAAAGATGGAAAACGATGGAAGCATCGTTTTATACAACAGAAGAAGAAGTCAATAATCAAACATGTGTATCACAGCAGCAAATGTAAATGAGATATATTCACTTACTTAAAGAAGATTCTCAGATTAAATTAAAGATTGAAATCCAGTATAGGCATCATTTACAAGGCATCAATATATCCAGCATAAAGCAATCGAGAAATTCGTGGGCAAAGATGCACAGACAAATGCAAGCAAAGAGTGATGCGGAATGACCACATGAGCATCCGACAAGCTTGTGATCAATACAGAGACACTGAAGAAGGCCACGGGAGCGCATGGCAGAGACGATGAACACAGGACAACCGAAGTCTGTCTCTTGTGCGTCTGTAACCAACACAAAGTAACACCCACAGCAAGGGGAATGAACAGCCAGGTGCACAGGAGTCAGAGTGTCTCACTTTGGGTCCCCAGATTGCAGGGCCTGAAACAAGGTTTTGAATGAGGGGAGTTTGTGGGGGGAGCCCAGGAAGTGGGGAGTGGGGCAAGGGAGCCAGTTACAGGTGAGTCTCTGAGCAGAGGCCAGCTGTGGGCATGGGCGGGCCCTCCCTCCAGCATCCCCAGGTACCACTTAATGCATCTTCGAGCTGTCCCTTCAAAGCCAGAGGGTGAGGCATTGTCCTCCAGCCCCATCCCCACAACTGGAGGTTTGCAAAGCCCCACAGTCCTGGGGAACCCTGAGGCGAGACAGCAGCGGTCGGGGTGCAGGGCCATCTCAGCACAGCAGCCTGGGTGACCACGCATGGAAGAGAGAGCCTGGGACTCCAGGGGCACCTGTCTCAAATAGGACATTCGCCTGACTTTGCTCATCCCCAAGGTCAAGTAGACAAAATGTACGTGAGACTTGGGAGGTGACGAGGAGCCCGTATGATTATGCACCCCCAACTCTATGCGGTGAACAGGGAGCACAGCTTATTAGATCCTGTGAATTATTTATAGAAAATGATGGTGTACTTGGATGCAAAAAATGCTCAAGGCCTTCTCAGAAAGCACCTCAAACTGCTGAATACCTGGAGGAAAACAAAAATGAAATATGAAGCAATTCAAACGACATGATACCATTACATCACTCCCAGAACAAAGTGATTCATCATGAATATTTTAAATTCTGAATTAAAAAGATGATTAAATAAATTACCCACTCAACTAAAAATAGAAAAATAATGAAAGGGAAAGCAGAATGATTTTATAAAGGTAAAATAGAAATGAATGATGCATTAAAGAGATAAAAGTAGAATTAGTAAATAATTTCCAAAGTAGCTCCTTTACAAAAACCCTACAAAATATAAAATATCAAACTTAATTGCAAAAGGGGGATGAAGAAGAGGAAACAGAATAAGAAATTAGGGTAGGAAGCAACCAAAAATGGAGGCAGATTTTATATATATATATATAATTTTTTCTCAGCTGTATATAAATAATTAGAAAAGACTAGAAGAAATAAATGGTTATGCTAGATAGATAGATCTAGAAGGATAATCTGTATCTATCTATCTATCTATCTATCCAACCATCTATCCCTCTATTTATCTATATATAGAGAGAGAGAATCCAAAATTTACCTGTGGATGAGACTGGTAAATTGATCAGTTACCATCTACAAGATTGAGAAAGTTGTCTACTAGCTACTTCCCCTTAAATCATCAAGAAATTTCAAAATTCTTTATTGAATTCTATCAAAACTTCAGAGAATAAATAATGCAGAAGTTATTTAAATTTTTGGAGACCTTTAGGTTTGTAACCAAGCAGAACCCAAAATATTATATACACACACAAGGCTAGAAATGTATCTAGTTTGTGAATATAGATGCAAAAACTCTACATTCTGTATTAACAAGTAGAATCAAACAATTCAGAAAAAGAAAAATGCACTATGACTAATGTGGTTCTTTCCAGGAATCAGAAACAATTCAATATTTGGGAATTAATTACAGATTAAGTCCATAAACTATCAAATAGAAATGGTTAATGATTTAAAATACATTCCTGAGAAAACAGTTGAAAATATTTAAAAGATCAACAACTCTTCCCCTCCAAAAAAAAGATGAAGAACATGGATGGGAATGTCCTTTCCAGTAAGAAAAAACACAAGTAGCCAATAAAATAATGCAAAATGTCCAAGTCATGTGAAGTTAAAGAAGAACCAATTGCTAGGCCAATGATAGAGTATTCTCCTTATAGGGTCAGCCCCACCAAGGTGTGAGGTGTGCTAGATTGACAGGTAAGTGCAGGAAAAGCCCTCATCATCTCAGTGGCCAGGTGACCTCTGCAGTCTCCTTGGGGTATAATTCTAGTGCATCTCAAAAATGGTTAAATGTTCTTTCTGTCTGTCCCAGCACCTCCACATTTAGAATGCAACTCCACACGAGTGCATGCACATAAGAGCAAAGATATATTACAAAGATTTCCATTTTTTAAAATAATTACAAGTGCCGGGAATGAGTAAACAATTTATGGAATATCACAGAACTATTTTAAAAACTGGATTAGAATATCTCCAAACTATATTGTTAAATGAGAAGAGCAAAATGCAAAACAGGGTGTACATAATGCTCCTATTAGTGTTTTTAAAGAGGGTGATTTATGGATAAACATACTCACAGTAATACAGAAACATCCTACAGCCCAGGGCAGGTAAGGAGATGTCTGGGAGAATCCACAAAACTCTGTTAACGGGCATGGCCTCTGGGAAGGGGAAGGGCATCTCAGGTGCAAAACGACTGGCTTTTATTTGCATAACCTTTGAATTGTTTGATATATTAACCATGCTGAAGTATTACTTTTTCCAACAAAACATACGCACACATATGCATAAAGTATACATGCGTATTCATGTACACATTCATATACATGCATGCGCATACAGTATTCACATCTGCATAGGTATGCGTCTCCAGGAGCGTGGTTCAGCAGCTGGGAGCAGGGCGTCTAGCCCGCATGTGATCCCGGCGGGGCCACCTTGCCAGCCCTTTGCTTGAGTTTCTCATCTCACGAGCGAGGACAATACACAGTACCCATCTCAGAGGGCTCTTGTGAGGATGGAGTTAATACACACCAAGCGCCTCAGACAACGTCTGGCTTGTAGGAGTGTTTCAGGGGCCGCTGCTCTGAGCATCATTTGCTATCATTATCAGTATCCTCTGCCGCGTCCTGCTTTTGGGCGCTGTGTCCCAAGTCCCGAATGTACGGCCGGGGATGGACACACACGCTGTGTCCACAAAGTGCTTTCACGGTGGAACTGCAGAGCTGTGGGAGCTCGTGACCCGGCCTGAAGGAGCTAGGAAAGCCTCATAAGAAACGTTCACATATTGAGATACAGGAAGTCCTCCCGGCTTATACTTGAGTTCACTTGAATCTGATGCCAACTAAAACAGTCTGTTTGTGGCCCATCAGAAAGACATTGTACATCTGCTTTCATCATTAGAGAAGAGGACACATTGACCAACAGTAAAGAATGCCCAAGTTAAAAATAAAGATTAAATGCTTCCCTTCCTAGGATGCCAGGGCTGGTCCTCCTTTGATGAGGACCCCCTTCCCAGGTGCAGGGCCATGCTGACTCGCTTGTGTACATGCTGTTCCGTGTGTGTGTATGTGTGTGTGTTTGGAAATGTATCCCTGACTTGTTTAATGTTCTTTGTTCTGACAAGATATAAAACTGTGCTGCAGACCATGCTTCTCTGAAGCAGTTTCTCAGAGTCATCTGGGAAGCAGGCTTCCAATCTATCGTCTTCAGTTTGGCTCAAATAAAACTCTTTCCTATTCTTATTATAGAGTGTTTATTGATTATTTTTGTTAACAAGTCTTATATTTCTAGAAAGAGAGAAAGGAAAGAAGAATTTAAAAAAATAAACAAAACAAAGACATGTTCATGGCCAGATTAGGTCTGCCCACTTCAGGGATATAAGTGCTACAGAAAGCATTGAACAACCTCGTGCCTCGGGGCAGGTGTAGTAAATACATCAGTGAGATAGAGACAGGGTCTGTGAACATTTGCACACTTACACGCACACTCGGCTTATGACTAAGATGTCCCTACAAATAAGTGAAGAATGGGCAGGCGATTCGATAAACCAGGCAGGAATAACTGGGTAGCCATATGGGAAGATAAAATTTTCTCTCTCTCCCAAGCCACACATGAAAATGAATTCCAGATGGCACAAAGATCTAAACTTCAAAATCCTAGAAGAAAATGTGTTTTCTTATTCTTATTCATATTCTTATTTCTTAAATAAGACACAAAAGCACAAAACCTAGAGGAAATGAATAATGTATTTCATGACATCAAAATTAAAACTTTATACAGCAAAGCCGCCATTAATAATAAAGTAGGAGGGGACTTTTTAGCCAATAAAATCGATAAAGATTTTTATCTGGAATATGCAAACAACTCCTACGAAGCATCAGGAAGAAGAAAAAAAAGTAATAAGAAATAAAGGAGAGATATAAATATACAATTAAGACAAGAGGGAACTCCAATGCCGAACAAACATATGGGACAATTTAATCTCATTCATATTTAAAATGATGAGATAACCTTGGACACTTCAGATTAATAACAAACAGACAATCGCAAATATGGGTGAGGATGTGCTCACGGGAGGAGGGTCACGGTGCAGCTGAGTGAAATTGATGAGTGACACTGCAGCTGTGTGTGCCACCTCCACGTGCCACCTCTAAAGCAACTCACCCACGTGATAGTGGGACACAATCAGGAACATTCAGGCAGCATCATTAGTTACAGCAAGTATGTGGAAACAGCCAACATGCCCATCAACGGCAAAATGGATAAGTAAGCTGGAACATAACAAAATGAAAAAATTTACTGTTGTTTAAATGAATAAACTATGTGCCTCAAGGAGGAGATCTCACAATATCGTGGGAACTGAAAAAGCAAACTGCAAAATCCTATGTATAGTGTGTTACCTTTGGCATAAAGGGTAAAACAAAAGCTGTGTATGTTACATTGTTTACACTATAGAAAAAAAGGGGTGGGAAAAACCCAAGTTTCATTTTAAGGAAGATTCTGGGGATGTACGGAGAAGAGAGGAGGACAGTTCAAGGCACTTTGATCTTATCTAGGATCGTTCATGTATTATTTTATACAGATTTTACTTTTTTAGGGCATGTTAGATTTACAGAAAAACTCAGCAGATAGTACAGAGGGTTCCATACACCCACTCTACCCGCTCTTCCTGGAAATAGTGTTCCTTATTATTAACTGTACTTGTGCAGTACATTTGTTACAATTAATGAATCAGGATTGATACATCATTATTAACTGAAGTCCACAGTTTTCATCCGGGGGTATGGGTTTAGACAAATGTATGATTACGTGAATTCACCGTTATGCTACCCTACAGAGTAGCTTCAGTGCCCTAAGTATCCTCTGTGCTCGCCATATTCTCTGCTCCCTGCTTGCCTCAAACCTCCCATAACCACTGATCCTTTTACCAGCTCTCTCGTTTTGCCTTTTCCAGAATGTCATAGGGTTAGAATCACAAAAGTCTGTAGCCTTTTCAGTTTGGCTTCTTTCACTTACTGATGTGCATTTCAGTTCCCTCCATGTCTTTTCATGGCTTCATAGCTCATTTTTTTCAGGGCTGAATAATATTCTATTGTTTTCGTGGACCACCATTTATTTATGCATCAGCTACTGCAGGACACCTTGGTTGCTCCCAGTTCTGGGTGATTATGAATAGGCTGCTATCAAGTCGCCTCCAAGATTTTGTCCAAGTGACCACGGATGTGTTCACACCAGTGTGCGGCTCTGGCAGCCATCGTCCAAGTGAGCAGAGCTCTGGATTCACCTGTCTCTCCAATGTCAGGTGGTGATTTCCCTGCCAGCTCAGTTCTCAGAGGGTCCAAGAAGTCGTTGATTTTCAGTTTGTCCAGCACTTTTCTTGCAAGGATGGGAGTGAGGGCTTCCAAGCTATTTACATGGTGCAGCTCAACGAGGAGGTCCTTGTCTGTTCCTCTCTGACTTCAGGGCTCAGTCTTGGCTCCGGGAGCCATCTCACCTGAGATGCTTCATGCACGCAGGTCCTCCGATGAGCTTGGCGTTCTGCAGACTTTCCTACGTGCCTGCCCAACACCCCCGCGAGCAAAACGCGTCAGCTCGGAGTCTCCTCTTCCCCGGCATCTCAGAGCTCATCCCAGCTCTTCGTGGTCCCAAAGCTCACGTCTCAGGAGAAGCTGGCTCTGACTGGTGCGCAGAAGGCAGCCGGTGGGCCGAGCATCCTTTGTGGCACTTCCGCAGACTCTGGGGTGCCCGGGCTGCGCACAAGCGTGGCCTGTATTTGAACCTCACTTTCTTTGTCTCTCCTCTTCACATGAATATTTATCGCGAGGAAAGCCAAGCCAGCACGCCAGACCCCATTCACGAAATCCATCAACAACTCCTTTGTGAAACCCGACCTGGGGAAGGAGGATTGAGAGGGAATGAATGTGTTTCGTTTTCTGAGTCACAAGGACTCTGATGAACAATATTCAATGGGCTTTTGTTCTTTTATTTCTGTGGGACCCAGAACTTTGGGAGAGCAAAGTGACGGGGAATTGGTTGCAAAATAAAATGCCATCGGTTCGAAGGGAGGCCTCTAGGGGCTTCCATGCCGTGCTCCCCAGGAATCTGACTCCACAAATGCACTCACAGTTCCCACCAGGGGAGGCGCTCTGCCCTGAAGGAGACGCCTACCTGTGCAAAGCCTGGGCTCCACGGTCCCCCCCGTTCCATAGCACAGCCTTGGTGGTCAGCACGCCTGCCCCCGGCATCAGGACCTTGGAGGAGGGCCTGAGTGCAAGAGACCCTTCCAGGCCTGGGTGCAGGACTTGTGCCCAAGCCTGCATCTGTTCAATGTCCAAACAAGTGCAAATCCAGCCAATTTGGGGCGAGATGCCTTTCAGACAGTTGCCTGACGTCCTGTAAAGCAGCAGGCAGATCAGTGAACCCTTTCAGCTGGGCATCGTTCAGGCAAAGCACACGGCTCCAGGGCCTCTGTAGCCCCAGAATCTACATGTCACGGGGTCCAGAACCGCCACCCACTGTACCTCCTCCTGGGGACAGACCTTTTCTCTCCTGCCTCTTCAAGCAGCCAGCGAGAGGAAGCTCCCCCCTCCCCATCCCCGTGGGCTGATGGCTATTCCTTCTTTCCCAGGAAGCCCACTTCCTTGGGAGCCCCGCCCACGTTCTCCTCCTGAACCCTGCTACCCAACTGACCCCGGCTCCACAGTATTTCCTCTTCCACAGGGCAGCCCTTCAGAGATGAGATTTCTAGCAGGGACCCTCTGTGTGTGTGTGTCTGTCTGTCTGTCTCTGCCCGCCCCCCCACCCCCGCACACACACACAAATAACCTAGTTCTCTTCTAAAACTCCCCAGCCTCAGAGCCTCTTCCCTGAGACGGGTCCCAGGTGCCCTTGGGCCTGAGCCTTTCTCCCCAGGGTGCTGGGGGCGGCGCTTCCCCAGGGGACAGAAGCCCTGAGGGTTGAGGCTGCACAGCGGGCCCGGGAGGCCAGGCTCCGGCTGGAGCTCGAGGTGGCCGGCACAGCACCTCCTGGGGGGTATAGGCGGCACGGCCGGGCCGCGGAGGTTCAGCCAGCTCTGCGAGAGCCGCGGCACCCACAGAGGATGCAGACGTGTGTGATGAGGGGTATCTCTGTGCAGAGCGGAACCGCAGGAGCCCCGAGGGCTGTGTGCAGAAGCTCTCCACCCCTGGGTCTTCCCGAAACCTTTCCAAGGAGGCCGTCAGGGGTCGCTCTGGGACACAGTGCTGTTCTGAAGCCACATCCATCCCTAAAAGGAGTTTATGATTGCTTAAATTCCATTAGGGTTAAAAAATGGATTTCTCTCATAAACTACACAGGAAATTAGAACAAAGTTCAAACATCCCGCCGGGGCCCCAGGAGTGGGTCCCCAAGCGGGCGGGCTTCTCTGGGAGCGTGACCACAGCTTTTGTCCACGCGGCTCCCCCTGACTGGCCAGTGTGCCCACCCAGCCACAACAGGCAGAGGGCCCTTCCCTGACTGGAGACTGGAGAAGCCTGGGGGTGGTGCCCCACGCCCACCTCCAGGACCACCGATACCAAGGGCCTTTCGAGGCACCGTTCAGGCTCCGAAGTTCTCCGCAGGGTCAGGCTGAGGCCAGCAAGCTACGCCTGGACACATGTGTACCCAGGTGCCTGTCCGGCATCCTCATGGGAATATCCAGACCCTCAAAGTTAACACATACAAGCTGAAAGTCGTATCTTACCTCAGACCTGGGCTTCTCCGCTGTTTCCATTCTGAGAAATACCCCAGTTCACCCAGGCATCCTGACTTTTGGAATAATCACCTCCTCATCTTGCTCTGTGGTTTTATCACTAAGTGTGCATCCCTACATGTGAAAGCCCCGTCTTTCCTTTCGCTTGATACTTTCATGTCTCTTTTAATCAACAGCTTACCCCCCCCCACCCCTGCCCATCTCTTTTTTTCCTTAATTTATCAGCTGTACAAGCCACGTCGTTCAATCGGTAGGGTTTGCCGTCATCAGGATTTTGCTGGTTGCGCCCTCGTGGTGCAGAGCTGTGTGCTCCCCTGTCCACATCTCCGGGGAGTCTGAAGCATCCTTGGGCTCGGGGACCACCACCTGGGCAGGACCACAGTTGCTTCTCTCACAAGGAGGCACCTGGTATCTGGTTGTCCTTCTCTTTTTGACATTAGCATTACTGACGCTCACCACTTAGATGCATGGATTCACTGGGAGATAATGGTGATATTTGCACCCTGTCATTTTGTTTTCCTTTATTAGCTGAACACATGTTGTAAGGAGATGCGTTCTCACATCCACCACGTGTGATGATGTGGTCTGGTAAGTGTTTATTCTCTAGGGATCGAGATTGGACTCTTCCATGCGATTTACCGAATTTTCAAGGAAACAGCTTTCTCTCTGCTGTCCACTGAGTTTTCTTTTCGTACCATTACTGGAAGGGGCCATGACCAATTGCAGTTTTTACTCTGTGGAGGCACAGGCTGTGACATCTGGGGTCATCGGTGGCCTCGTCCAGTCCTGGCAGCCCCTGAGTCCTGCACATGTGGACTCTTCACTGTCTGATTGTCAAAAGGCCCCGGGTCAGCCTCAGGCCGGGCAAACCAGGCTCACCTTGCAGGCTACCCAACTTAAGGCTCAGAATTCTCCCTGCAATGCCATCCGGGCTGGGGGCTGGGCCCCGTGGGTCTCAGTTGGCAAAAGTGCCTTCTGCAATGTTATCTATGCTCCCCCAATTTTGCTATCTCATTACTCGTTTTTAGGTGAACTGGGGAAAATGCAAAATCTATGCTGCTACCTGCCACTGCCATCTCCCCAGAGCGAGGTTTCATTTTCTTTACATCACTTGTCATCTAGGATAAAAGCCATTGCCTGTTTCCTGAGTTTTCCCTCATCAGAAGGAAAGTGTCCTGTGAATAAGGACTCGGCTTTGTTCAATGTGTCCTCCCAGTGCCAGGCACATAAAGCGTCCAGTGGCATTTACTAAGCGAACCAGTGAGCATTTACTGAATATTTATTCTATGTAAACTATACACACACACTGTCATTTAACCTTCCCCTCAGCATTATAAATGAGGTCTTGTTATTTAGCCCCATTTTAGAAATGACGCCACCATTGTTTAAAGAGGTAGCAATTTGCCCAGGACAAACATCTAGCAGGGCGGCCAGCTGCTGGCTCGAGGCTGCATCCCGTCAACAGACGTGCTGAACAATAGGGGCACCAGAACATCCCCAAAAGCCCAGTGACATCCTCACAGGGACACCTCAAGAGGGAAGGCAGGATGGAGGTCGTAGGCAGGGCGCCAGCCCACTTCTGTGGATGCACCCATCACACACAAAGGGAAGGCGGGAGGAGCTGCAGGAAAGCCCACTGAAATGAGCAGGTGATTCTTTTCTGGGGGGACTGATGATGTGTGAATTTTATCATCATTAATTTGTTTTAAAATGAGCACATCAGATAAAAATAATTTTAGGCAGAAAACAACAACAAGAAAACCTCAATATAAAAATCCATCCACCTTGGGTCCCCATGTTGGAAGGGGGTGGGGTTGGCGTCCAAGTGCCCCTGTTGCAGGTCAAGGGCAGATGGGAGAGAGACCTTCGTACCCATTTCTAGAAGTAGCATTGACTCACGTCTGTCATTTCCCCTGGGTTCAACGTGGTGTTACTAGGTACCTACTGTGCACATAAACTCTATCAGTGAAGAGGTCCCAGCCTTCTTTATCTGTCATGGGCCTTCGAACTTTATTAAATTTTTGTCAGGCACCAGGAAAAATGCAAGTTAAAATGATAGAACCCAAGTCTCAGGCTGTTCGGACCTAAGTAAGTTACAGAAGCTCATGGGGGATGTGTTACACGATGATTCTGCTGCATTTTGTACCCAGGAGCTCACCAGTGAGTCCATCTTCTGAGGACGGTAATGAGGAAAGAGAAAGGACGTAAGCGCCAACGTGAAGAAGTGGATGCAGCTGTGCAGTCTAGTGGTGCCTGGTCGACCAGTAGTTCTCGGGGAACGTTGATTCAACCGAATACATGTCTCTGTTGATCCACAGATGCCCAGGCCAGTGGGTCAGAGAGGAAAGTACAGCAGCCATTTAGCAAAGAACACTCTCAGTGTTGCCTCCTGCCTCTGCCTGCAACAAGAAGGAAAAAGAAACAATAACTTTCAATGGTGGCAGCAAAACGTAGTGGCCACAGGAGTTGAAAATCTGAATTCCAGAGAAAAATGTATCTCCATAGATGAGGAGGTATCTATGTCAGCTTCCATCCCAGGGAAGAGGGGCCGGGTCTGGCTTCTTGTGGACAGAGGACCAGTCTTGCTCAGACGGAGAGAGTTTGCAACAAGAAGGTGAAACTAAGCCGAGCCTTAGACATCCAAGGGGAGTGGGAAAGGAATCGGATCTGGAAAACACCGTATTCAAAAATAAGTCTTTTGGGACTTCCCTAGTAGCGCAGTGGTTAAGAATCCACCTGCCAATACAGGGGACACGGGTTCAGTCCCTGTTATGGGAAGATCCCACAGGCCGCGGAGCATCTAAGCCCATGCACCACAACTACTGAGCCCACGTGCTGCAACTACTGAAGCCTGTGCGCCTAGAGCCCGTGCACCGCAAGAAAGAGTAGCCCCCACCAGCCGCAACTAGAGAAAACCCGCTTGCAGCAACGAAGACCCAGTGCAGCCAAAAAATAAATAAATAAAGGTTCGACTTAAAAAAAAAAAGTCTTTTAATCCGAAAATGATTTTCCCCACCTACTTCCAAGTTTCACAGAGAAATTGAAAGTGGAAGAGGGGCAGGGAAGCAGGTAAAAAGTACCTGGATCTGTGTATTCTTGGGTTGGTTGACTTTCTGGCCCTGTTGGCGTTGAATCCGTGGGTGAAACAAGGATTCTGAGCTTCAGCTCAAACTCCTGCAGAATCATCCTGACAAAGAGGGGAAGGTGTGGGGCTTTCCTGGTTGCGCAGTGGTTGAGAGTCTGCCTGCCAGTGCAGGGGACACAGGTTCGAGCCCTGGTCTGGGAAGATCCCACATGCCGCGGAGCAACTGGGCCCGTGAGCCACAACTACTGAGCCTGCGCGTCTGGAGCTTGTGCCCCGCAACGGGAGGGGCCGCGATAGTGAGAGGTCCGCGCACCGCGATGAAGAGTGGCCCCCGCTCGCCGCAACTGGAGAAAGCCCTCGCACAGAAACGAAGACCCAACACAGCTAAAAATTAATTAATTAATTAATTAATTAATTAAAAAAAGAAAAAAAGAAGGGAAGGTGTGAGTTGGCAAAACCACAGCAGGACTGAATCGAATGAGAGACTCAGCTCAACTGGACTCAGAGCTGTCCGTGTCACCAATGTACATATAGATATAGATATAATATATAAATGTATATGTGAATATCTATATTCTTTTTCAGATTATTTTCCCTTATAGGTTATTACAAAATATTGAGCAGAGTTCCCTATGCTATAGAGTAGGTCCTGGTTGGTTATCTATTTTATATGTAGTAGTGTGTATATGTTAGTCCCAACAGATGTGATTAAGTTAAGGACCTTATCTGGGTGGGCCCAGTCTGGTCACAGGAGCACTTAAATGGGAAGGAGGCAGCAGAAGTCAGACCCAGAGGGACGGCATCATGAGAGGATCAGCCAGTGCTGGCTCTGAGGAAGGAGGAAGGGGCCACAACCAAGGATGCGGCACCTCTAGAAGCTGGGCAGGCCAGGAAACAGGTTCCCCCCCTGGAGCCCCCAAGGGAGGCAGCCCTGCCCACACCTTGATTTTAACTCCTTGAGACCCATTTCACCCACTTCTGACAGAAAATAAACTTGTGCTGTTTTCAGCCACTCGACTTGTGGTGATTTGTTACAGTGGTCACAAGAAAGCAACAAAATTCGTAACTTGCTTAACCACCAGAAAGAGGGACTTTTTTTTTTTTAATTTTTGGCTGTGTTGGGTCTTCGTTTCTGTGCGTGGGCTTTCTCTAGTTGCGGCAAGCGGGGGCCACTCCTTATCGCGGTGCCGGGCTTCTCATCATCGCGGCCTCTCTTGTTGCGGAGCACAGGCTCCAGATGCGCAGGCTCAGTAGTTGTGGCTCACGGGCCCAGTTGCTCCGTGGCATGTGGGATCTTCCCAGACCAGGGCTCGAACCCGTGTCCCCTGCATTGGCAGGCAGATTCTCAACCACTGCGCCACCAGGGAAGCCCCGAGGGACGGTTTTATATTCTCATATTCTCTAGAAAATGAAACAATAGCAACAAGCACCCCCCCCAAAAAAAACCACACAGATTCTCCACTCTTCTTTTACACAATGTAACAGTAGTACAATAAAAACTACAAAAATGAAAGTCTGAATTTATAGCCCTTAATAAAAAGAAACAGATAATAGAAGCAGATTGAGAGATTACAAGTTTATTGAAATTACCAAAAGCACACTTTTAAAAATTGTTCCAAAATGGTAAAGAATTTAGAGGCAAAGATGACTATAATAGGTGAAAGAACGGGGTACTTAAGGAAATTAATGAAAACTAAAATAAAACAAAATGTAAGTTGTATAGTTATAAAAATAGTATCTGAAATCATGATTAATTTATTCTTTCTGCAAAAGAAAGGATCAGTGGTAGGTTAATAGAAATCACGCAAATTGGAGAGACAAAAAGGATGCCCAGAGTGATCTGTGTGATGATGTCAGGTGATCTCACTTTTCTGTTCTTGGATTCTAGAGAGAGGCTGAGAGAATTTGGAGCATAAGAGGTTATTAAAGAAAAAATAGTGAAAAATATTACAAGTTTAAAAAAAAAATCAACTCAGAGGCCCAAAAGCTCAAAGAACTCCAAGGAGGATTAATATAAAGAAAACTACACCCAGGCAAATCATAGAAAAATTGCTGAAAACCAAAACTAATGAAAAACATTTAAAAACCCCAGAGAATAAAGACCCAGTGTGTCCAGAGGAGCTGTTACAGGACTGGAGACTGACTTCTCAACAACAATGTCACCAACAATATATGTCAACCTAGAAGTCTCCGTCTAGTGAAAATATCTCCCAAAAATGAAGATTAAATAAAGGCATTTTCAGGTAAACAAGGGGAGAGAGCTTGTTTTCAGAAGAACGATGATACAAAAAGTTCTTTGTACAGAAAAATACTGCGAGATGAGAATTCCAACCCACAGTAGGATACGCAGAGCAGGAGGACTTGTGGGGAAACACTGAAGGGTAGTTTTGATCTTTTTAAGCAGATTTCATGAAAATATATGGGACTTACAAGTACAGAATGGAAATACATGGCGACTATAGCACAAAGTATTTGAAGAAGTACGTAGAAGCATCTTCCTATAAGACTCATATCGTACATGAAGTGGTGTAATCATATTCAAGGTAAATTGTGCTAAGCTCAGGATGTCATCCTTAGAGCAAGTATTAATTTAAAAAAAAAACAGTTATAATTAAAAGCCAAGAGGTTTATTTTTTCTATCTACCATGATGGAATAATAGGGACTGGTTTCATTTCCTATCTTAAACAACTAGAAAACCGACAAAACAGGTGAAAGAACAATTTTCCAGACATGGATAGTGACAACACAGGACAGTGATTCCCTGAGAGGAAAAAACAAAACAAAACAAATAAAGCAGGTCCTACGATTGCCCCAGCTTACCACCTGGAATTTCCAAGTAGAGACTGATGGGCACGCTTAGTTTAGGAGACAGAATTTAGCATTTAGGGATAGCAAGGTGGATAGAATCTGTGAGACGAAATGCCAGAGAAGAGGTATCTGCAGAAAGAAAGAATATGATAAATCTACAGAGGGGTCCCCTTGAGTCTTTGGCTGAGCAGTGACCTGCACACAATACGAGGAAGGGACTCACAGGAAGGGCAGGCAGATCCTGGGGTTCCCTGAGGCTGGACAGAGTTTACATTCCCACCACAGGAGCTGAACGATCTCATAATACAGAGGATGTTGCACAGAGGCCTCACTCAGCAGTGAGGCTAAGTCAGCCCCAGAGCCCCAGAGATTGCTCTAGACGCACACCAAAGGAGTTAAAAGATGTCAAGAAATGGTACAACTGATCCCAAATAATTTTACTGCATCTCAGGACATATTCCAACAACATTTAAGGAACACAATAAAATACAGCAAAAGACAACCTAAAATTCACAATGTTTAACATTTAACACTTTTTCTGCTTCTTTGCATACCTTGTATTTTTAACCAAATGTTGAACAATAAATATAGGCACAGAAGTAATGCAAATAGTAGAATAACAAACAAGCTTGTTAAAATAGCTGTTACGAATATGTTCCTTACGTCTGAGAAGATGGAGAAAAACATGAGCACATTAGGAGAGAAATGGAAGATGTATAAGTATATACACAAAAATAACAAAACTTCTAGAGATGGAAAACACAGTGTCTCAAAAGAAAAGTTTACTAAATGGGACTAAAAGCAGATTAGACACTGTACAAAAATAGTATTAGTGATCTAATAGAAACAAACCAAAATGAAGCAGAAAGAGGATAAAATCCTGAAAAAAATAAAACAAGTAAACAATAACTTTTCTGAGATAATATCGAGGAGCCTTGGGGGACAAAACAAATATTTTAAGTAATTATGCAAAAAGTATTCCAAATGGATAAAAACCATAAACTCACAAATCCAACAAACCTAAGTCTAAGAAACATGAAGAAAAGTGCATTAAGGCACATGACTCAGATATCAAAATCAGACAAAGACATTAAAAGAAGACTACAGACCAACATCCATTATAAAGATGTTAAAATCTTTAAAAATATCTAGCAAAATAAATCCATCAGTATATTAAAAGGATAATACATCATTACCAAAGGAGATTAATCCCTGGAATTCAAAGTTGGTTTAATATTAGAAACTCAATTAATGTAATTTACTGTATTATCAGAGAACAAATAAACAAATGGAATGCAGAAGAGACATTTGCCAAAATTTTAAAGGCATTCATAAAACAAACAAATAAATAAAAACTCAGCAAACTATGAATAAAAGGAATCTTCCTCAATCTGATAAAGGACATACACAAAAATTGTACAGCTAACATAATACAAAGGAATGAATAAAGTCCCCCTAAGACTGGGAATAAGACAAAGATGTCCATTCTCTCAACAACTTGTCCTGCAGGTCCTAGCCAATCCAATAAGGCAAGAAAAAGAAATAAAATTCTTACAGATTGGAGTGAAAGAAGTAAAACGGTCTTTATTTGCAGGCAACACAATCATCTTTGTAGAAAATTCCAAGGAACCTACAAAAGAAAGCTATTCTAACTAGTAAGTGAGTTTAGTGAGGTTACTGGATTTAAGGTCAATTTACAAAAATCATTGTATTTCTAAATGCTAGAAACAAATAATTGAAAGCTGAAATTTAAAAAAATGTATTTATAATAGCTATTTACAATATTTAAAATATGCTTACATTATTTAAAATCAAGGTGTCACCAGGGCTGTATTCCTTTCTGGAGGCTCTAGAGGAGAATCTGTTTTCTTGCTTTTCCAGTGTCTACAGGCCCTCCGCTTTCATTGGCTCATGGCCCCTTCCTCCTTCTTCAAAGCCAGCAAAGCTATGTCTCCCTGACGGTTCTTCCGCTGACCACATCTCCCTCTGACCACAGCTGGGAAAGATTCTCCAAATTTAAAGATTTATCTGATTAGACAGGACCCCTCTGGATAATTCAGGATAATCTCCTCTTCTCAAGGATCTCAGAGTCCCTTTTGCTATGTAAGCTAACATTCTGAAAGTTTCTAGAGATTAAGACATGGACATCTGGGTGGTGGTGGGGGGTAATTCTGCCTACCATAAACAACTACATAAATGAAGAAATAAATCATGACCATGAGTTGGAATACAAATTATAGTTAAATTATGAGTTCTCAATAAATTCACTTATTTAATGAAATCTCTATCAATATCCCAATGACCTTTTTTCTGTAGAAATTAATAAGCTTATTCTAAAGTTTATGTAGACATGCAAAGGAGCTATGTGAGTTAAAATAATTTTGAAAAAGAAGAACAAAGTTTAAGGACTTAACACCACCTGCTCTCAAGACTTCCTACAAAGCAGCAAACAGAGTCAACGTGGCAAATATAGACACATAGATCAATGAAACTGAATAGCAAGTCCAGAAACTGACCTACAGAAATATGATTAATTGATTTTTTGACGGAGACACTGAGATAATTCACTGGGAAAGGTTGATATTTTCAACAAAGAATCGCCGAGAATACATATCCATGTGAAAAAATAATGAAGCTCAATCTTTTACTCCTTATAGTAAAAGTAACTTGAAATAGATAACAGAGCTAAACTGAAGTGATAAAACTATGGATCTCCTGGAAAAATACTTAATAGAAACACTTACTGGCCTTCTGTTAAGTAAAGATTTCTTAATAGGGTAGTAAACACGTGAACTGTACATTTTTTTTAATTGTAAATGAGACTTCATCAAAATTAAAGCAAGAAAATGAAAAGGCAAACCATGGACTGGGAGAAAAAAGTGGCAAAACATATATAAAAGGCTTCTATCATGAATATATACAGAACTCTCACAACTCAATAATAAGATGATCAGTAAAACATTTAAGAAATGGGGAAATATTTGAACAGATGCTTTACCAGAGAGGATAAACATGTGGGTAATAAGCATATGAAAAGATGCTCAAAATCATTAGCCTTTAGAAGAATGCAAATTAAAACCATAATGATATACCTCTTCACACCCACTAGGATGGTGAAAATTTAAAAGACTGAAAGTACCAAGTGTTGCTAAGGATACAGAGCGGGTAGAGTTTTCACGTGCTGCTGGTGGGGATGCAAAGCAGGACAGGCATTTGCAAAATAGTTCAGCAGGGTTTATAAAGCTCGATGTGCACTTACTGCCTGACCCAGTAATTCCAATCCTAGGTATTTTTGAAGAAAAGTGAAAACACATGCCCACTCAAAGAGTTGTACACCAATATTCATGCAGCTCAGCTTTATCTGAATAGCTAGAAACTGCAAAAGACCCAAATGCCCATCAAGTGGTGCATAAATGAACACATTGTGGTATATCTATATTATGGAATACCAGTCAGTAATAAAACAGAATAAAATAATGATATTTACCGAGGCCGCATATCTACGTGGCTGATTATGTTAAATGAAGGAAGCCAGATGTGAAACACCAATATTGTATGACTCAATTGATATAACATTCTAGAGACATCAGAACTGTGTTGGTAGAAAGCAGATCAGCATTCATGGGGGGCTGGGGTGGGAGAGTGACTTGACGGCCAAGGGCATGGGAGACTTTGGGGTTGACAGAAACGTTACATATCTTGATTGTGGCGGTGGTGGTAATGACAAAATTCACGAGATTATACACTGTAAATTGGTGCATCTTATCACATATAAAGCATACTTAATGAGGTAAAAGAATAGTAAAATATATTCAATCCAAAATAAGGCAGGAAGGAGGAACAAAGAATAGATGGGACAAATAGAAAACAGATAGATAGTCAAATTAAAACAAATCAGTCAACTATTCCTTTAACTTTAAATGAACTAAATGCTTCAGTTAAAAGTCAGGGACAATTGGAGTGGATGAAAAGCACCACTTAGTTATATGCTGTTTTTAACAGTTGCAATTTAAATGCAAATAAGCAGGTGAGTTACAAGTAAAGACAAGTAAATAAGCTACAAGGATATATTGTACAGCACAGGGAAATGTAGCCATTATTTTGTAACAACTTTAAATGGAATATAATCTATAAAAAATATTGAAGCACTATGTTGTACACCTGAAACTAATATTATATTGTAAATCAACTATATTTCAATAAAAATAAATATTTAAAAAAGTAAAGGAGGTATACAATGGAAACACTATTGACTATACTAATATCAGACACAGAGGGCTGAGACAAGGAAGAGTAGCAGATAAAAGGAGGGGCATTATGTAATGCAAGGAAGATGAATTCATTCAAAAAATAACAATCTTTCATGTGTGTGCACACACACAAAATGAGCTTCAAATACTTGAAGCAAAAATCTACAGAATTAAAAGAGAAAATAGATGCACAATGGAGTGGGAGGTTTTACTGGTCCTCTCTCAGTAACTAATAGATCATGTAGGTAAAAACAATAACAATAAAATTAGTGAGGTATAGAAGATGTGACCACAGTACCACCCATTCAAACTGATGAGCGTTTCTGGAATACTACCAACCAAAACTAGAGTCCACATTGTTTACAAGTGTTCACAGAATCGTCATCAAAACACACAGTAAATTAAGCCTTAAAATATATCTCAATGAAGTGCAAAGAACTGAAATCATACAAATTATATTTTCTAAGCACAAGAGAATTAAACTTAAAATTAATTACAAGATTGTTATATATAAACACCCATATATGTGGAAATTGAATAACTCACTTCTAAATAATTCATGGGTCAGAGAGGGAAATTACAAGGAATATTAGAGAAAATTAAACTGAATAGTAATGAAGACAAACATATAAAAATTGGGGAGATGTTAACTCAGTACTTAGAGGGAATTTCATAGATTTAAAGTTAAAGTGTAACCTTTAAAAATTGTATTAAAAAATAAAAAGTGTGAAGTGAAAAAAACGACAGATTAACAGGAAAAAAGTTTTTGATTTAAAAAGAAGAAATATTGAATTCAATTATATATAATTCTATATTAAGGAGTTATGGGGTAAATCAAATTAAACCAAAAGAATTAGAAGGAAGAAAATAATCAAAATGTCAGTAGCAACTGATGAAATAAAAAACAGACAATAGAGGAAATGAACAAAGTCAGTAGGTTATTTGAAAAGATTAGTATTAATTGATAAACTCCTAGCTAGATTAATGAATTAAAATGTTAGAAAACACAAATTACCCATCAAGGATGAAAGCACTTGGCTACACAATAAAAAGATATTAAAGAAATGCCATGAACAACTTTTGCCAATGAATTTTACAACCTAGCTAAGGTGGAAAAAAATATGTGAAAAGCACAACTTATCAAAACTAAGAAAAGAAGAAATTAAAAATCTGAAAAAAAAAACTTCCAAGCAAAAATATTTCCAGAAACTCATGCTTTATTAGGGCATTTTAACATATGTTTAAGAAATAATACCAGTTGTACAGAAACTCTTTCAAAGAATAAAGAAGATGGAAACACTTGCCCACAAGTCTAGCATCAATCTGATACTAAAACCTGACGCAGATTTTACAAGAAAATAGAATTAGAGACCGATATTCCTAATGAACGTGGAGTAGAAAACCCTTAACAAAATACTAGCAAATCAAATCCTTCAATATGTCTGAGAGTAATACATCATCACTAAGAATTTAAAAATCTGTCAGAGTACTCATAGTTTTAAGAAGAAAAATAAGTGAATTTAACAACTTCATAGGATATATTTATTACAAATTTCAATTACAGTTCTATACATTAGAAGCAGAAAAACGGAAAATGAAAATTTAAAAATTTCTATTTAAAATTTTGTTAAAAACGTAGCATGCTTAGGAATAAATCTAAGGAGAGATGTGCAGATCTCTATAATAAAAACTGCAAAACGTGATTAACAATAAAGAAGACATAAATGAAAGGACAGATTTATCTTGTTCATACTGGAAGACAATATTTGTACATGCTAGCTTCCTCCCCAATATACCCACATTGGTGTTCTAGGGCTGTCGTAACAAAGGACCACAGACTGAGGGGCTTTAACCACAGAAAAGCGTTCTCTCGCCGCCTGGAGGCTGGATGTCCAGAACCCCACTGTCGGCAGAGCTGGTTCCCTCGGGCTGCGGGGAGGTTCTGTCCAGCGCCCCCTCCCACTTCAGCACCAGGGGTGTCTTGACACTTGGAAGGCCTTCCTCCCGACTTCACATCGTTCTCCCTTTGTGTCTGTCTCTGGGTCTAAATTTCCCCTTTTTATAGGGACACCAGTCATATTGGGCTAGTGTACACCCTAACAGCTTCAGTCTAACTTGATTTTTTTCAAAAACCTTCTTTCCAAATAAATCTGCATTCGCTGAGTAGCACAAGAAGATCCCAGCAGAGCGCTGGCCCGAGGAATCAGCCCCGCGGGGCCACTTCAGCAGAGCCTGGGGAAGGATGTGATTATAATCCACCCCTTCACGCAATATTTGGCGTGGCCGGAGCGTTCCGGGCCTGGTGCAGGCACCACAAAGACACTGTCCAAGCCCCTCGGGCTGAGGGTCCAGAGAGGGAGGTAGAGCAAGGGGACACTTCACAGCCCAGGGCAGGGGCCCAGGTGCCTCCACGTGGCAGGGGCCTGAGACACGTGCTCCCTCTGACTGTCTTTCTCAGGAAGCGTGAGCCCAGCTCCGTCCAGCTCTTTCTGCCCCAAGACCCTCGCTACGGAAGCAGCTCACCTTTACGCCTTTCCTGCCCACTGGCCCCGGCCTGTGGGAATGACCCCGCTGCTGACATTATAGCCTCGTGTCGTCGACCTTCTGAGGAAGAGACGCCATCCCTGCGGCCCTGCAGGACAGGGAGGGGAGCGAGAAGCCACAGTTGCTGCCCTCGGAAGTTAGCCCTGCCCCCACTGCCCTTCCTTCTGCTAGCGCCTCGGTCTGCACTGGCCTGGGGGCCTGGCCTCCCATCCTCCCCCCCGCACCCCCGACGTGCTCCCTGCTCAGTGTCTGTCCCAGACTCCAGGGGCAGCATGAAGGCCTGGCCGTTCAGCTCACGTGTCCAGATGAGAGACAGGTGCTTTCAGATTTCCCATGGGGCAGGTCCCCAAAGGCAGTGGTCACCGGCCAGCCCAGACCCAGGGCCCCGAAAGTCCCATCAATGCCGTGCCATTGCCACGGTGCCCCAGAACGGCCTGTGCAGGACACACGCTGCCCGTGGGTTCTAGACAAGAGAACAGGAGGAGGACGGGGAGGACCCTGGCCTTGGAGTCCATCCAGAGCCAAGGGCGCGGGTCGGCCTGTGACAGGCAACGAGGCCCCAGCCCAGGCCCGCCCTGGCCGGCTGCTCAGCCGGCAACATCGCCATGGTAACCGTACCTCCCACCAGGGCACTGGGCCACCCCCAGGGGTCACTGTGACCACGGTGGGTCCTCAGAGGCTCTGCCTGGAGGTGGTGGATGCTCTGTGATCCCAGCAGGACAGGATCCTGGAATCAGATGCACGACGCCCCCCCAGCCCCTCCCCTCCCAGCCCCTCCCTCCCCCTGCCCCCCAGCCCCTCCCCTCCCAGCCCCTCCCTCCCCCTGCCCCCTCCAGCCCCTCCTCCTTCAGCCCCTCCAGCCCCCAGCAGGACAGAATCCTGGAATCAGATGCACGATGCCCCCCCAGCCCCTCCCCTCCCAGCCCCTCCCTCCCCCTGCCCCCTCCAGCCCCTCCTCCTCCAGCCCCTCCAGCCCAGCTGGGGCAGAGAGGCCGCCCCCCTTGACTGTCGCCTTCTCAGTGCATTTGGCTCCCTTTCTTGGTTGAAGACATGGAGTCCCACTGTTATGGAGGTGACATCACTTCACAAAGAGCCGTCCATGTCCCCCAGAGCCCAGGCCCCTCCCCAAGGGAGGCAGTATCGCGCTGGGGGCTGGGCTGAAGCCACCCCGGTCTCCCCAGCCTCAGTTTTCCTTCCCACACCGTGCATGATTTTACGCATGTCTCTGGGCTGCTGGGAGCATCAGGAATACACATGGTGGTGCCGGAGCCTTGCTCAGCCAGTGCCCAGCAAGGAAGCTTCCTGTGCTCATCGTCCCCAACGCTGGGCACCCTGGAAAGCCCTGCGTGTCCTGAGACATCAAGGGCACGTAAGCGGGTGTCTGATGCCGAGTGCTGTTCATCAGGAAAGTGCCCTCCTCTCACACGGAGAAGGAGACCCTACAGGAGACGGAAGATTTGCCCACAGTCCACGCACACAGGCAGCCCTTGAGGTGGGGTTTTATCAGCTCAGTGAGGTCACAGGGAGTCTGAGAGTCACGCATGCTGGTTAGCGGGAAAAAGGTAAAGTCGATTATTGTTAATTCAGGGAGCTTGTGGGGTTTTTGTCTGTATATTCAGTCCGTGAGTGGAGACAGGAGGAATAATAGCGCTGTTTAGGGTGCTGTGTAATCCTCACCACTCATGTGACCGGGGCACCGATGTCCCCACTTAATGCAGGTAAACTGATAAGGAAGCCGGTGTCCCCACCCAACCCTAACCCTACCCCCCAGGCCCTACCGCTGATCGGGGCAGCGACGGGCCCCAAACTCAGCTCTGGTTGAAGGTGGGACAGCATGTGAGCTCACGGCCAGAGCCAGCATGGCGTCCCGCATGGGACGAGCGCCCTGGCCTGGCGCCGGGTGACGAGTGACGAGAGTGTGGGAAGGGGTGCGGGTGGGACAGCCCCGGGGGTCTGGGGCCCGATCCCTGACCCTGCCTGAGCTGCGACCCCACGGTTCTCCGAGACGGAACAGAGAGGACCCTTCAGGGGCCAGAAAACTCGCTGAGGGACCGGCTCCCACAGGCTGTTAATTAACCCGGACGTGGGCTCAGCCAGGCCAGGAGCTCTTCGCAGAAGCAGAGCAGAATCGTCAGGAAGGACATCGTTATCCACGTTAAGGATGGGTTGGGAGGACCAGGGACGGAGGCCAGGGCGAGACGGCAGCATGAAGAACGGTCCCGAGGATGGGTCCACTCGGTGGCTCCGGCGCCAGACATGATGTTAAGGACCTCATTAGGGCGTGTACGTTTCCAGGCCCCAAGGGCATGTAGACGCAGCTCCCTTTCCAGAAGGCCTCAGGGGTCACCGGGGCAGGACAGCAATGGCTCAGGCGACCATGGAGAGGTCCCAGTGGGACAAACCGGGCTGATGCAGTCGGTGGGCCACACAGGGAGCCTGGCAGAGGGGAAATCTCCTAAGGGGATATTTTTCTCAAAGTTTTTCCATTTCTGATGTCTGTAGGCCAGGCCGTAGATGGAAGAGAGCACAGATGTCGGAGGCCTGAGCTGTGCCTTGGGGTCTGCTGGCCCCTCTCCCGTGGCCAAGAGCAAGGGCGGCGTGGGCCTCGGTTCCCCTTCCGGGTAGGAGGGGGCATCTCTGCTTCCTGGACTGTCCACCCGGCCTCCTGAGACTTTTCAGATCCATTCAGTCCTTTACGCCATGGCCACCCGGGGTGGGGGAGGGTAGGGAGAAAGGGTTTTCTTTCTCTTTTAAGGAAATAGAGGCACAGAAGGGCTAAGCCACTCACCCACAGTGACACAGACGCCGAGTGAGGACAGGATTCCAGCCTCCAGTGTGGTGTCGCCCAGATGTCCCAGGCCCCAAGCTGTGCTGTCTCCAGGAGCCTGGATATGGGCGTTTCCCAGCGAGATGCTGCCCTGGTGCCTCCGTGGGGCCCATGAGTGGCGTCCAGCTGCAGGCAGCCCTGAGCCGTGCCGCCTCTCACCAGCCTGGTGACTGTGGACAAGTCACTGTGTGCTCCCAGCCCCGTCAGGCACGGATGGTGGTGCAGAGCCCGCTGCAGTGGCTGGTGAGGATTCAGGAAGCCCAGGCTCTGACTGCCCAGCGGGGGGAGCCCGGGCTGGCCCCTGCTCACCCAGCTCTGTGGGCTCTGAAGGCAGGTGTGCAGGGCAGGAAAGCAGCTGTGCTGTGCATGGTGGGGGAAATGGCCCCAGGCAGCGGCGTGGGACTTGGGAGAGAAAGCCCAGGGCACTTCATAGCCTGTGTCCCCAGGTGGCCCATCCCTGAGTCTGGGTGTCCCAGAGGGTGGCCATCACTAGGTTGAGAGGCTGCAGGGGGCATACACAGGGGTGGGCTCCTTGCCCCAGGGCCACCAGGAGAGGAGGGACCCTGTGCCTCCTCCCACACCCAGGGCGGTTGCTCATCGATGGCTCTTGTCCCCAGAGCTGGGTCCACGAGGCTGTGGACATTGGCCCTGGCCCACCTGGCTGGACAAGGGCCGAAACAGTGTCACCAGAAGTCCCCATCCCACTGAAAGCGGTGCCCTTTGTCACCTGTGGACAGACCTGCCTCAGAAAGAGCCAGGTTCACCAGAACAAAGACTGAGCCCTGCTAAAGGCGAACTGATTTGTGTTTCATATTACCATGTTTCTCAGAATACGAAGGATTAGAATTCTAACACTGCCTGGGAAAAAAAAGATCACAAGCCTCCAATGAGAAGATAGCATCTCACAATTTGAGACACCTGAGACATTAATAGGAAAGGACGCAAATTGAATTCATTTTCATTCTCATTCTCAGGATGGGTCGCAAGTCACCGTTTTGGACACTGCTGAGCCCTGGGAAGCAGGGCAGATGGAATGATGGAGGGTCATGGAGGGTCAAGTTTGGTCACGGAGGGAGCGCTGGTCAACCCTGTGCTAATAGAATGAGGGGGAGAGAGACAGACAGACAGAGACCGAGGCAGACTGAGACAGAGAGATACAGAGACAGAGAGACAGAGAGAGGGAAAGACACAGAGAGAGAGAGCTACGAGGCAGATGGGGTTAGCTCTCACGTCCCCCGCCGGCAGGGATCTGGCCCCCACCCCCAGAGCCTGGCAGAAGCAGCGGGTTCGGGACACCCAGGGAGAGGGAGACAGCTGGCAGGGCAGGGTGCCTGCTTCAGAGAAGGTGCCTGTGAGGGGGTATCCAGGGCTGAATTCACACGTGAGGGATGAAGCCCGTCTTCCGGCCATGTGTATGGAGAGGAAAGGATTCAAGTTTCCCTCAGGCTCACAGGGGCCCCTCTGCCCACCGGACTCTCGGTCCCCAGACCTCCGGCCGCCGCCCAGTACCTGCTCGTTCACCTGCTGCCAAGTCACAGCGGGCGGCCACATGGCTGCAGCCCCCTCCCAGCCTGGCTCCTCCAGGGCCCTTGAGAAGGGAAGTGCCTGCTGGTTTGCAGAGCCGGTGGAGAGAGAGAGGCTTCAAATGAACCCGTCACAGCAAGAGGATCTGCCTTCGCCTGCTACCCTGGCCCCAGATCTGAACGCTGTCCTACAAACCCCACTGTACAAGGATGCTGTGCCCTGCGTGGCAGTCAGGCACCTCCCGGGCACAGTCACCTGTCCAGGAGGGCTGCTCACTCCTTTTTGAACGAGGGACCAGATGAAGGGTCCTGGGAAGGCCAGAGCAGTTTCCGGCAGCTGCCTGCAGCAACTGCATTCAGGTTGGCTCCGGAAGAGCCCCACGGGGGACCCCTCGGGAGCCCCAGCTCTGCCAAGCACATGGCAGGAAGCCCACAGCATCTTCCAGACCCCGTTCAGCCCCTCTGCCTGTCTCGAGCCTGGCTGGAGAGGTGATGTGTATTTCTTACTCCCAGCCCGGTCCTGGACCAGCTCAGCTGTCTGCATTTAAATTGATGCAAAGGCAGCCATCAGCCTCAGGGGTTCGGGAGACCAGGCTGCTGGACACCTGCAAAAACCATGATGGATTTTACCCTCCTGCCTTTCATGCTGGGGAAGATGCCACACATTTGTTCTGGCTGAGGTGCGTCCACAGGTCTATGAATATAATAACTCGAGGGGAAATTGAAAGTAGTTAGTGTGAAGTGATGGGCATTTGAAGGAGACTCTTGCTTGACCCGTGGGACTAATTTTTCAAACGCCATTTATTGTCTGACTTGAGCAGGTGCACACGCATGGGCCCGCCTCGCAGGCTCTATCAGGAGGCGGCCGGGGTGTGAGTCTCGCAGCGGGTACTTTGGGATTTACAAACCCCCGCATTTAGCTGGAGGACCCCCTTCCCTCTGTGTGACACCTGCAGCCATGGTGTCTCTTTTTCTCCCAGGAACAGTGACCGCTGGCCACGCTGGCCCGGACGTGGTGGGAAAGCATTGCCACAGCTGGCCGTTTGCTTGCTTTCAGGCGCTGCTGCCCAGGATGCAGGACCACACGTGCTGCAGGTTCGATGTCTCTGTTATGAGGACCTTTCAAGATGTCATTGATTGCTGGGCAGACGGCCACACTTGCTATAGCCCAGGCAGTCTTAGGTAGGGACATTCATCTTGGAAAGAGTGTGAAAGTGACAATTTCCCATTTTACGTTCCACTGCTGAGGAGAATAGGGAGCACGTCTGTCTCCGCCGTGGGGAAACCTCTGTCCTCCGCCAGCCTCCACATCTTCCCTGGATGGAGGGGGTGACAGAGGTTCCCCGGCTGCCTCACAAACAGGAGACGGCTTGAAGTTAAGTTGACGCCCTTCAGGGCACGAGAGGACATATTTCTCTGTGAGCTCTTCCCGGTTCTCACTGAGCCCAATCCCCGCCGTTCTGGCTCCTGGCTCTTAATCTTCACATATTTCTTGTCCTAAGCGGTCATTTCGGTGTCTGCCTGGACATTCCTCCCACCACGACGGCTGCTCATTCCTTGAGCTCCATCTCTCCCAAGATCGCGTCCGCCACCGCGTCCCGCTCCGCCCTTGTCTGTGCCGGGGATGTGTCCCCACTTCTCCCACCCCCGGTTGCTCTGGTCCTCTCTCCCCCGTGCCAGGTCCACGGCGCCTGGACTGCTCCCCACCCTCGCCCCGAAACCCCACCCCTCCTTATCCACCTTGGACCCATCGCCCTGCGCTCACCCTCAAGCCTGTCCCGCCCCCTTCTTGGGGGTGGGGGACCCGAGTGCACTGGTGACTCCACCCCAGCTGGGGCTCCACGCAGACTTTGGAATCAGGGGAATTAACTGAAACCAACCAGCTGCGTTGGTCTGAACTGTGGCTCCCAACGGCATTCTGCTCTCCTGTGGGGTTTAGGGCCCGGGCTGTATATCTGTGTGCGTCCCAGATCATTAGACCCCATTCACTTGTTGGCACAGAGGCAACTTAGAAATGAGGTTCTAAAGCTGCTTCTAGAAGGAGAACCTGATCGCTGGCGTCCACAACAACCCATGGGGTGTCCACAGGAGGAAGTCCATCTGGAGAGTCGCTCCCGTGGGGGGTTTCCAAGCCCCTGAGGACCCCTGCACCCAGGTCACACGTGGCATCCTACATGGCCCTCCTGCCCCCTTCCTGTCCTGACCTCAGCACCTCCCATGTCATGTGCCACCAGGCCCCTCCCAGGTCCTGAAATGTCCAGAAGCCCCTGCTCTCCTCTGGTCCTGTCCAGAAGCCTGTCCCTCTCAGCCATCCTAGGACCTGTGTGGGTGAGGCCAAGAGGGGTCTCCTCACCCCCCCTCATTCCCAGGCTCATGGCAGGCATTTCCTCCATCACTGATTGATGGATCTTCATGGTCCAGGACAAAACCCCCGAGTTCCAAACCGAATGACCCAGAAACAGGCCCTCCTGACTAGTTGGAGGATCAGACTTCTTTCTAGGCTTCCATCCCCTTATCTGTAAAAATTAGGTCAGTGGAGCTGGGAGATGTGAAGGGCTTTCCGGACAGCAGAGATGTGTCAGTGCCCCAGGGCGAAGTGGCTAGCAGAGCAGGGCAGGCATTGGGTGAGTGTTTGTCTGGATGGATGTATGGATGGGTGGGTGGATGGGTGGGTGGATGGGTGGATGGGTGGATGGGTGGAGGGATGGGTGGATGGGTGGATGGGTGGATGGGTGGATGGGTGGGTGGGTGGATGGGTGGAGGGATGGGTGGGTGGGTGGGTGGATGGGTGGATGGATGGATGGATGGATGGATGGGTGGAGGGAGGGATGGATGGATGGATGGATGGATGGATGGATGGATGGATGGATGGATGGATGGATGGATGGATGGATGGGTGGAGGGAGGGATGGATGGATGGATGGATGCATGGATGGATGGATGGATGGATGGATGGGTGGATGGATGCATGGATGGATGCATGGATGGATGCATGGATGCATGGACGTGCTCCATGGGCTTCACCACCCAGAACTGGTTCTGGGGTCCTCAGCCACCACAGAGCATGGCAGTCAAAGGACAGACAGTTACACTGAAGCTGCCCCTGGTGGAAGTTCCCTGGGCCTCTGGGTGTGGTTCCCTACCATCCTGTCCCACTGCCCGGGGCCCAGCTCACAGAGGCCAGCTTGGGGGCAGCTCAGGGAACGCCTCCTCTCCTACAGGCCCAGGCCAGGTGTCCGGAAGCCAGCTCACCTCATCCCCTTGGCATCCAGAGAGTGGACCGCTCACCGCAGAGCGGGGATGCCACACCTCCAGGGTGGGAGCCGCGTGTCCTTCCTCACTCACAGCAGAAGGGGATCTCAGAACTGGACGGAGACTTGGCCTTGGGGCGTGTGGTGCCATCTCCTCAGATCTGTGGCATCGATTTCTGTCCCTGGGAAATGCTGTGCCTTCTGCGTTGTCTCAGGGGGTCCTTTGTTAGGAAATGCAGTGCCAATGGGATTAGCTCACATGCAGCTCTCACACCTGAAGATGAGGATTTCAGTGGTGTTTGGAGTAGAGAGGGACATCCAGCAGCTCCCCTGTCCCCTGCAGTTTCCTCCTGGAGCACAGGGAGGCTGAGTCCTCCATCTGGCCCTACTTCCCACAGGAGACGCAGCCCCCAAGGCTCCTGTCCCCATGCACACAGACTCACAGCATCCGACCGAGTGGCCTGGGCGCAGAGGGTGCGTGTGGTCACCGCGTCTGTGTCGCCCACGTCTGCGTCCCTCTCCCAACATCCCCGTGAGGGCAGGGGGCTACAGGCTTTCTCCTTGATGCTGCCCCCATGAAATGCCCCTCGGGATGAAAGAGAGGACGACCCCCAGAGAATGGGACACAGCAGTTAGGACATGAGCCCGTGACAGGCAGCATGGACCGCAAAGGAGACACAGCAGGACAGGCACGGGCCCTCCGCAGCTGCAGGTAAAGGCGGGGCCCAGGGGCAGAGAGCAGCGTGAAGGCGGATGCCCTGATCTCCAATAAATGGGGACAAAATGCTACAGAGGCTGTGGCCCCGCAGAGACAGGAGCAGACCTCAGCGCCCCGTCTCTCCAGAGCACTCCCTCCTGGGTCTCGCTGGGAAGTCTTGGTCCCCTTCCATGGCCTTTGACCCTGTGAATGGTCAGTGCTCTTGGCCGTGTGAGAGGCCAGTGCCCTTGACCTTGTGTGAGGGCCAGGACGGGGAATCGCCATCCCAGGGGGCTGGCTCTGTCAGCCAGGCACGTGCAGGTAACACAACACTGTTAACAGCAAAGATACATCACTGACATAAAAACAAATGATGTGCATCAGAACAATGTGGTCCTGTGTGGTTGGCAATATTTCACACACACACACGAACGCTGATGTTCATGTATTCTTAACAGGAAACAATAAATATAATTAGCGCTGAGGGGTTATTTTTAATATAGCCCAGGCACTTTCCACGAATTATCTTATACCCAAAACGCTTTAATATGTTTATTTTAGCTGGGACAAGGGGAAACTTTCACTTTTAAATTTTTATCTTTCTGTATTTCTTTTCTGTCGTTCTGTTTTTAAACAGAAGTGAGGGCTCCCCAGCGGTGCTTCCCTGGGGGTAGGAGAGAGGCCGGCCGGTTGCTGGTGGCTTGGCCTCCATCCGCCAGCTCCCCGCACGCCTAGGAAGCCCCCACATGCTGTGGGAGCAGGCAGCTGGGTCCGGCGGGCAGCTTCCTCGGCTGGGGACGGAGCAGAGTGGCTGGTGGGGTGACTGTTAGGGGAGGGGGGGCTCCCGCCGCTGCCCCCTGCCCAGAGCTGTCTCAGGGCTGGAGTTGCTTCCAGCTGGGCCCCTGGGGAGGGGCAGGGAGGGCTGACCCTATCCACACACTCCGCTAATCTGCGGAACATGAGGCCGAGGCCATGCGCGTTCTTTATAACATCAGCTTTTTCAGTACTCGGTCACCACGACACCTGTCTCCAGCTCTGCCGGGAGGGAGATCCAGACTCTGTGCAAAACAAAGCACTCTGAGCTGTGGGGAAAAGGGAAAACTGGTACCCAGCGCCACTTAGTAAACGAGGCTGAGCTCCTCCTCGGGACCAGCGTGCTCGCCACCGACATCTGTGGGCATCCCTCACGGCCAATGCTCCAGCACCAGGGAGGGGACATAGTGAAGGTGACTGCATGCTTTGTCACGCAAACCCGGACCCTTGGCCTGGGATGGATGTAGCCCAGGTTAGGCTCAGGGGCAGCAGGAAGAGACCAGGTCAAACCCGCTCTGTGTCCCCCCGACCAGTTACAGGCTGGCCCCCAGGAAATAATGCCCATATTGAGAAGTGCAAACAAATTCACTCAGGTCTTCACCCTGCCCTGTTGCTCTCCAGGGCAACCAGCGTAAGCCTGGTCAGAACCAGAGCCAGCCGGCCAGGGCTGGTGGAGAGGGAGCCCACAGCAGTGGCTGCCTGGTCTCCACCAACCTCCAGCCTCTCACTTCCCCTTCATCTGGTGCACACTCCCAAATTTATCTGGGCACATGGCTGCCTAGTAAGAGGTGAACTAGGTGTGGCCATGTGACTAAGTTTTGGTAATGGTACATGAGCAGAAGGGATGTGCACCACTTTGGGGCAAGGATCTTCAAAATAATGGCATGAACTTCTTTGCCCTGTTCTTCCTTCCAGTCAACTGAAATGCAGATGTGATGGCAGGAGCTGGAGCAGCCACTCTGGGCCCAGAGTTGGAAGCTACCTGCTGAGATGGTAGAGTCACCCCACCAGTCCAGCACTTCCTACGTTTGCACTGCTTTGTGAGGATTGTTTGTTACTCCTAATTAGATGGTACCATAAGTCATATAGGTCCAACGAGCATTGATTCCGAAGAAGTTGGCAGTTCACTCAGGTTTCCACTCTGACGTTTACAAGGGGCAGGATGCAGACAGTGCCCTAAGGTGGGAGTGCAAAACCACTGTCACCACTACCTGCTCTTTCCTCTCAAGAAATTTGGTGACTGGCCACACCCCAGCCCTCCAGCCCCAAGAAAAGCCAGCTTACTCTCCTGTGCAGGGCTTCTCTGGTTGGTGATGCAGGGACCCGGCTGCTTCTCTTTCACAACCCAAGGTCTCAGAGCCCTTCCATTCCAGCCCAGCTCAAGGCAAGTGCACAGGAGAGACTGCAGAAGGACACCAGAGCACAACGAGCTTGGACCAAAGTGCCCTGTCCTTTTGATTCCCTTCATTTGGTAAGAACTGACCCTATGCCCCGTGCCCTGGGGAGTGTGGGAGCCCATGGGCACTTGAGGAACTTTCATGGCTTCATGGTTTTACCAGGAGAAAGAGGTCTTTTCTATGTCCATGTAAGAACCATCAATTTGCCTTCTAAATAGCCGCTTGACATAGAAAATCAGAAGTGAAAATGAAGGATCATAAACTTTCCCTAAAATGACAAAAAAGTTTGCTGATATGAGAACTGGACAAGAAGAGAGAATGTTTAAATACAAACGAGATGGTTCCCAGGGCGTACGTGAGTCTGTGCGCCTGCGATGGGCAGTGACCACCCACGCGGAGTCATGGAAACGGTGGAATCAAAGAACCACAAAAATGGGAAAATATTGGCACTTTTGGCCATGTGAAATTAAAAAAAAGTCCTTGACTTTCAACAAAAGAGAAAATTATATAACGGTTATTATTAGATTAATGGTTGTTCCCACACCCAGTTAGTAAATGTTGAACACATATTTAAAAAGCTACTTGAAGGTTTCCCATGATACCCTCAGTCTGGCTCTGCCCTGGTAATGAACTTGAACGTACAGGTCCACAATCCACACCCTCCCCCATCCTGACCCACTGTTCCATGGGGACACCCTTCAGAGTGTCCCCACCGGAATAGAAGTCTGCCCCCACCCCAAAGCTGCCCTGTCTCTCCCTCCTGTCACCCTGTCCTTCCCTGACAGTCACAGCTCAGGCCTGTCCCCCGACAAGGGCCTCCTTTGCTTCCGTGTCCTCCTTGCTCCCCCTGTGCTCATGGGAGCTCCAGCCCTGCTCAGCTCCACCTCACTGCTGGCTCCACACCTTTCAGGTGCCTGTGACCTGGGGCACATCATCCCATAGATAAAATGGGACCCACCCAGCTCTCCAGGCTTGAAAAGTGGAATTCCCTATAAACGAGAGCCTAAGGACCCACTTCCTTCCTTCCGACGTGGCCTTGGGCTTTGACGATCCTAAGTCCCAGCTTAGCTCAGGGACATGGGGACAGCTCAGGCTGAGCTGGGAGACAGAGCCAGTGCCTGGTAACAAGCAAGCTTAGTGTCTGAGCTCCTCTGGCTGCCGCACAAACGACCGTGAACTGGGGGCTCTCAAGGGTTCATTGTCTCATGGTCAGGGGTCCGGAGTCTGAAATCAAGATGCCAGCAGGGCCGTGCTCCCTCCTGGCTCTGGGCAAGGACCCTTCCTTGCTTCTCTCACGGCTGCTAGTGGCTCCAGGGGTCCCTACCTTGTGGCTGCATCACCCCAGTCTCTGCCTCTGTCTTCACGTGGCCCCCTCGCATCCACGTGTCTGAGTCTCAAAATCTTCCTTTTTCCTCTCTTATAAGGATGCATCTCATTGGATTTAAGGCCCACCCTAAATCCAGGGTGATCTCACCCTGAGATGCTTAATTACACTTGCAAAGACTCTTTTTCCAAAAGACATCCCATTCAACGTTCTCAAAGGTTAGGACGTGGGTGTATCTTTGGGGGCTGCCATTGAGCCCACCATACCCAGTAAGTGGGGGCCTCTACAAGCAGGTGCACCCTCAGCCTCCGCTTTTGAGAGCAAAAGATGCACTTTTCTTTCTCTCCTTCTCTCTGCATCCCATCAACGGAGGCCACCCCTCACCCAAGAAGACTGCCGGACCCCCAGAGCCTTTTCTCCTGTCTCAAGACTCCCCACGGCCACGCCCACGGCTGCATTGCCAGCCTGACAAATCAGGGTTTGTGGCGTCACCCCACGGCCTCCCTCCCGGGTCTGCAGCCCCCTAACCCGGATCAGAGCCCCCATGACACAGGGCATGCAGCCTCGAGGCTCAGAAATATGCATGGCATCGAAACCAAGCCCCAGATGAGCGGAATGGAAGGCCAATCCAATATGGTGCAGTCTGTAAAAGAAAGTTGAGACGTTGGCAGTCCACGGCCTCGATGGGGAGCAAATTGCAGATGGGAGTGTCGGAGGGGAGAACCTGACCAGGGCCCATTAGCCCGCTCTGCTCGGAGAGCTTGACTGAATGAGATTTTTGGTTTGACTTCACTGGTTATTGTAACTTTCCCATTGTTTTATTGTGCAAATTCCTCACAGAGTCACCAGAATCTGGAGGTAAACTGAGCAGCTACCATGAAGTGTGAAAAATTACCCTCAACGAATACAATCAAACTATTTGCCTATGGGATCGGTGCATGGAAATGAGACCTCGGGGCTGGCAGGCTGGCCGGGATTGGTCACCTTCCCGGAGTCACAGCTCCCTGAGTCTAGCGACCAGCCGGCCTGGCTCGCGTCGGGCCGGCTCCGCGCTGTTTATGCAGACTGACAGCACCGTTAACTGTGCCACTGACAAGAGCCCCCGGGGCTTGGGCAGGGCAAAGGGGGTAGAAAGCATGTCTATCTTATATATTCATTCCCCCAGCAATTACTGACTCACTTCCCTCTGTGCTTCCCCAACACGGGACCTTAAATCTAGGCAGGCTGTGAACAAGAAGCACATTTCTGGGGGCCGAGATTGCTGTGCTGAGTGGACACTCAGGTGCCCGCTGGACCTGCTGCTGGGTGTTCCCAGGGCCAAGTCCCCATCGCCCTCCCTGAGCCAGTGGCCCTCCCCGCCGGCTATGTGACAGGATCCCCTGAGGGCTGTGGCAGTCCTGACGTCAGCCACATCACGACCAACTAAATCAGGATGTCCGGGTGGTCTGGGTGTCAGCATCCTTCACATGCCTCCCAGGAGCAGCCGCTGCTGAGAACCGCCGTCCTGAACAGAGTTCTAGCTCGGTCTTAGTGGAGGCTGGAGAGTCCCTTACTCATTAGAACACGTGCCTGGACAGGGAAGGAAAGGCCTTGCATACACGGCAGATTCCTCTGATCTGTACAAGGGCTGCCCAGACAGGCAGGCTTCTCCTCCATACAGCCGGCACTTGAGGAGTGAGTGGTGCGCTGATGGAAGGAAGGACGGACTGATGATGGATGGATGGGTGGATGACGGAGGATGGGAAATAAATGACAAACACGTTTTGCTAGAGGACTGCCCATAAACATAAGGTAGAATCCCTTCCCTTACATACCTTATAAAACCCTACCTTTTAGGAACTTACAAACGCAATGGTTTCCTGAGGCAGCACGTGACTCAGTGGTCGGTTTGGGGAGGGTTAGGGAGATTCAGTGAACGGCACTGAGCAGGTGCTGTGTTCCTGGCCCCGGGCCTGGGCCATCCCACAGGAGTCACCGCATCCCATCTCCCCTCATCTGGACCACAGTTCCCATCCCTGCCCCACTTTCCAGATGAAGACCCCGAACTCAGAGGCGGTCAGCTGCTGGCTTGAGCTTGTGCATCAGGAGGTGGCGGGGCTGGACCCAAACCCAGCCATGCCTGGATGTGGGACCAGCGTTCTCAATCCAGAGGGCGAGGGCCCAGGGCCTGGCAGGTGTGAGGAGGATTCAGAGAAAAGAGGGCCTCCTTCCGGGCCCTGCACACGCTAGGGGAGGTGGCCTCCCAGAAGGGCAGGCAAAACCCCTGCCGGGTGGAAATGAGGACACAGCCTGAGAAACAAGGCCGAGGCCAGGCCGCTGCTCCCCGGGGCCTCCCGGGTGATGGGGGTGGAGGCCCTGGGGCTAAGGGACCCGCCTCTCCCGACTTCCTGCTGCAGGTGGCACTTCCCTGGTTAATCCCCCAAGGTGCCTCCAGGACCTGGGAGACGGTCCCTGAATGAACGAACGAATGATGAATGAACAGGATTTCTGCCTGGAACACTCTTCCCGCCAATGTCCACCCGCGTGGTCCAGGCTCCCTGTGCAGACTTCTGCTTGGGAGTGAAGAGACCCCGTGCATAAGGCTTTGCAGACTTCTGCTTGGGAGTGAAGAGACCCCGTGCACAAGGCTTTCCCTGGACCCTGCTCCACCTTCCCTGCCCCTCAGTCCTCCAGGTTCTGTCCGGCATTCCCTCAGCTGATGGACTTCATTGATGTATCAGACATAATATTTGTCTGTGGTCTGTCTCTTGTGACCTCAATCAGAAGACCAGCTCCAAGGGGCCAGGCTTTATCCGCTTTGCTCACAACGGTTCCCTCCGTGCAGAGAACAATAACATAATGGACCTGTAAATATTTGTAGAATATGTCCAAATGTGGGTGAATGTGGTGAGCTTTTATTCACCAGGCTTCAGGATTTGTGGGAGCAGGAAAGGAAGGTTCACCCAGGAGGGAAGCAGGTAGAAGAGTTGGGAGACGAAGCCCAGCCTCCACTCTGACCCTCAGTCTCCTCGTCTGTAAAGCAGAGACCACACTAACTCCCCATCCTGCAATCACCCGCGGAAGGTGGACACATTCTTGGGACACGCATGGAAAGGGTAGGGACACACACTCCCTCTCCTCCCAGGACCCCCAGCTCACTCCTGGACCAGCACCCAAGAGTAAGGAGAGAGTTTAGGGCAGTGAAACTACGCTGTACGGTATTTTAGTGGCGGACACATGTCATTATGTGTTTGTCCAAACCCACAGAACGACAACACCAAGAGTGAACCTTGATGTAAACCACCAGCTCTGGGTGAAGAGGAAGTGTCAATGCAGGATCACCAGTTGTGGAAACTGTCCCGTCTGGAGGGGTGGGTGACAGTAGGGGAGGGGTACGCAAGGAATCTCTGAACTTTCCACTCAATTTTGCCTTGAACCTAAAACTGCTCTAAACAATAAAATCTGAATTTAGAAAAAGAGGACGAAGGGGGAGAGGTGGAGGAGGAGGGGGGACTGGCAGGGAAGGTGCGTGGACCCCAAGCCCCCGAGCCCCTCTCAGCCCCGGGAGGCAGCGAGAATGAGTCACGGGTACCAGCAGGGGAGGTGCCGCCGTGGGGACCCAGCCCAGGGAGCGAGGAGGGGACACGTGCTGGGCTCCTGGCACACACACCCAGCCACGCCAGCTGGCGCCCGAGGCCACCAGCTCCATCTCCAGGCCGAGCTGCTCAAATAATCTCTCAGTGTCTGTACGTAAATCTCCAGGCGGAGAATGCCAATGCGGGTTTGATTCTGAGTGTGGTTTCTGTAGCATTGATAACGACTCCATAAATTTGCAAAGTGTGTATCTTTAATCTGGCATAATTAAATGCTGAGTTATTTTCAAATGAAATGTTTAAAACAAGCAAAGCAGCTCTAGGGTCCCAAGGCTGGATCTCGGGAAGTGGGTCTGGGCTGAGCATCTCCTCCGCCCGCCCTTCCCCTGTGACAGCTGGTGGATGAACAGGAGTGGGCGGAGGTCGTGTCACCCCCAGGCCGGCTTGCTTGCGGGGGGGGGAAGGCAGGTGACAGGCAGCACAGCTGGCTCCCCAGCAATGCTCCTGGTGGGCAGGGTCCTCGGGAGGAGGGAGCTGAAGTGTCACCTCTCAGCAGATGCTTGGAGCACCCCACCTGGGATGAAGGGTCGTGACAGGAAAAAGGAAAAATAAATGATGGGCTATTTACCATTCTGCATCCTCCTACCCCTTCCACAGAGGGAGGATTGGGAGTAGTGCAGAGCCAGAGAGACCTGCAAGGTCGGGCCCGGGCTGGCTGGGGACACTCTGCGTCAGGGGGTCAGGGGCTCTGTGTGGCACACAAGGGGCCCAGGCCTATTCCCATGTCTCCCTGGACAGCTTCTATGGACACAGGACATTAGTGTGTGTGTGTGTGTGTGTGTGTCTGTAAGAGAGATGCCTTGTGCAGGGGTGTGTGTGTGTGAATATGTGTGCGAGTGTGTGAATCTGTGTGCAGGTGAGCGTGAATCTGTGCACAGGTGTGTGTGTGTGTGTATCTGTGTACAGGTGTGTGTACCTGTTTTCAGGTGTGTGTGAACCTGTGTATAGGTGAGTGTATGTGCCTGTGTTCAGGTGTATATGAACCTGTGTATATGTGTGTGTGTGCAGATGAGTACATGTACCTGTGTGCAGGTGTGTGTGTTCAGGGAACTGGCCCTGGGAAGACTGATCACACCCCTGGTGACACACGATTTTTAGCTCTGTCATCCAGTGGTCAGTCACCGGTAAGTGGGAGTCCCTTGCCAGGTTCTGTAAGTCAGAGGCTGCAGGTGCCACCAGTCAGTGGAAGCTGACTGTGGACTACCTGTGGTGTGATAGGATGGTGGTGATGACAAAGGTCCTTCTTCAGTGATATGGCTGGAGCATTTAAGGTAAAAATATCATGGTTCTGCTATTGGCCTTTAAAGCCATATTAATAATAAAAACAGTAACTACAGCAGAGTTAAATACAACAGAGACACTACTAACGCAGCCATTGGTGAATCCAGGTAAATGGTATATGTGTATTCATAAAACGTTAACCAAGGAAGAAGGAAGACGTGACTAGGATGGGGACCATTAAATTCCCCCCGATGGGAAGCTCCAGGCCTGGGGTGTCAGTCAGGGTTAACTTCACAGTCAAGGTCGTCTTCATCCTTTCCAGGAAAATAAGCTGATGAACTAACTTTGGCGCTTAGTATAAACTTGGTTCCAAAATTGGACAATTGCATTGTGACATAATAAAATTTAGGCCTGTTTTATTTTTGACCACCACGCAAAAGTCCTAAACAAATTGTTTTTCAAACTCACATGAGTGTTGGAAAAATTTATCCAATATGATTAAGTACGATTTTTCCTTGAATGCGATCATGTTTCAAGACTAGAAAATCTAACCATGAGATTTCCCAATCCAATGGACTGAAAGATAAAATTTACATGACTACCAGGAAAAATGTTTAGAGTAAAAAAAAACAAAACAAAACCTAAAACACTGTTTAGGTTTTTTAAAAACTATCAGAATATTAGTAACTAAAGGGAATTCTCTTGATTAAGACTATACAATAAAAACCTACAGTGAATACCATACTTAAAAGAAATTTTAAATGGATTTCCAGTAAAATCAGACTAAAGATAAAGTTTGCTCATTAACATCACCACAACTTGTGGCATCAGAGACTCTGGCCATGGACATACATGTGTGTGAAATAAAGCGATCATTATCGAGAGATGATTAGCATACACATAGAAATCCCAACAGAAACAGAGGTGAAATCATAAAACTGTTCGAAAGATTTGGCAGGTTTCTCAGATGCAAGGTGACCTTAGCATCACTCAGCTGTGGACCTCAATGCCAGCAACATCCAACTAAAATGTTGATCCAAAATAGAAGTATAATTTACCAAAACAACAACCATAAATTTTAGGTAAACTAGTCTAACAAAGACTTTGTTCGTCCAACAGAGAACACACAAGATCTTTCTGAAGATTTTTTAAAATTTTATTAAAGGTATAAAAGACATTCAACAGGGTCCTATTCAAAATGTCATGTGGATTAACTGGGGATGAAATTCAACAAAATCCTTCAAAATAATTCCAAAATGTACATGAAACCTGCACAGATAGCTGAGTCAATTCTAATAAAAGAATTGCCAGCACTGGCAACTCACCTAACAGGTGTTATGACATATGATAAAGTCATGTAAATAATTAAAGTAACAAAGGCACAGGGGCTGGAGAGAGGAGTGGGCAGCTGAGGCCAGGAAGAGAGGAGGGGTCAGTCAGCTCTGGACGTGGATAGGCACCTGGCATAAGGCAGAAGTGGGGCTTAATGGCTGATGACCACGTGGAAAGTTCTCAACCACAGGACACGTCCAGCAGGTGCTGAATGAGGAAGAGAGAACATGCTGAGCAAGGCTGAGTAGCAAACAGACCTTTCCTACAGGGCTGATGAGATTACAAATCGGGACAAAGACCCTAAAAAAAGGTTAAGCCTACTACGGCTAAAGTTAGGGCCAGCCGGGGACTCATGATTCCACACCTAGAGATCTATTCAACAGAAATGCGAGTATTCACACGTGTAAGGATGTTCAGTCACCAGAAACAGGAAACCCCCCAAATGCCCACCATGTGCCCAATGGTCCTAAGATGTGGTCTAACCTCCCAGTGGCATCGTAAGGAGCTTGAGAATGAGTGAACCACAAGGATGGATCCAGCAAAACGGGGGGTCACTCAGAGCACGTGGTGACGGGAGAACAGCTCCCCGCTTGGAGGAAAGCCACGCTAACTCCCACTTTCCTGCGTGAAGGTTAAATCCAGGGAGAGGAACGTTGGAGCACATAAGGTGAGGCTGGGAAGCTGATAGAAGAAGATACAGACAAATGTGTGTGATGTAGGGACGGGAAAATCTGCTTCCTTTAAAGGTCTTAGGAGCATAAGTCACAAGAAGGGGAAAATGTTGGATTTGAGTGCATCCGAATTAAGCATTTGGGATGTCCTGGTTTGGGGGATCTGAAGCCAGCACGCTCTACCCCGTCACCCAGCTGAATGGAGAGAGGCAGGGGCAGCTGCCTGGTGACTCAGGAAGGCACGTGGTCACAGGTGCATCGGGAAAGAGACCCAGATGTGAAGGCCACCAATTCGGTGGTGAGGCTCTCATTCCTTTTCTCTCCGCATCACCCTGTCTGGACTCCAAGGCCGCCCAGTACAGAAGTGAGCCCCGGATAGACAAATGTGAGGCCAAGACAAACCCTCTCCTTCCTGCCCGAGGAGAGGAGGGCAGAGGAACTACCTCTTTCCTGTTTTCTGCCTTCCATTCCCTTCCCCAGACCCCCACCCCGTGTGGGACCTCTGTGGTGGCACTGGGGGCCCCTCCGTGCCCTTGGGAGGCAGACGCTGAACCTCGGGGGCAGGGGGTGGAAATTCTCGCTGATCAGAGGAGTTCTCATCCCAGGAGCAGGAATCCAGTCTCTCTCTCTCTCTCTCTCTCTCTCTCTCTCTCTCTGGAATGGAGATGAAACAAGGGCACTCTCAGTTGAAAGAGAAATAAAAACTCACTGCCGGCACGTGCTCTAAAAGAAAAGCTAAAGGAAATTCTTCAGATGGAAGGGACTTGATTCCCAAAGGAGACCTGAGACATGAGAATGGAGGGGGGCAGGAGGGGGAGTGACTATCTAGGAAATGCAGGAAACTGTTTACAAAGTAGGTACAAGGGTTGAAAGAAAAACCACAGCACCATCTGTGGGGTTTTCAGCACGTGTAGACATGCGCTGTGTCAATTCTAACAAGAGGGACGGAGGTCACTGGGCCTGGGTGGGCACTTCTAAATCCCATGTGAGGTGGAAGGTTGGGGTGGGGGTAAGGTTCAGGGTAAGCGCCCATTGGACAGCTCGGGAGAAGTCGCAAGGCCACCTGGATCTGAAAGGCCGCCCGGCTGGAGCCCCGGGCTGAGAATCACGGGGGGAGGAGGCCACCTGGGGTCCAGTGGAGGAGGGAGGGCGTGACGCCCAGAGCCTCCCCAGGGACCCCCCAGGTGAGATCCAGGAGGGGACGGAGACGGGGGACAGGAGTGCAGCTGACTCGTGGAAGCCAGACGGTGACAAGGACACCAAGAGGACAGGACGCTGGGTGTTTGGATGAGAACACGGAGGTCACGGGGACGAGAGCAGAGCCCTTTCCTCTGGAGTGGGGAAGGTCACCGTCCGGAAGGTAGGAGTCGGCCACTGTGGAGGCCGGATGATTGTTTGTCAAGTGACTAAATGAAGAGTGGATGCGGGAATCTGCTCCCCGGGCCCCAGAGCAGGGCTCAAACTTCTGAACCCCCAATCCCGCCCTCACTTACCCTCACACTGACCCTGAGTCCGTGGAGAGACGCGGACAGATGGGGCGCCAGCTCACAGCTACATTCCGGGGTCAGCTCTGGGACATGCGTGCGCTGAGGACCCAGGTGGGGACGCTCGTTCACAAATAAAAGGCCACATCGGGACCAAAAAAAATGCCAGTTCCTGGCCATGGGAATGGTTTAATTTGCGGCAGCAAGAAACCAGGGCTCTGGGGATACTGACTCCCTCCTGCTACTGGGAAGGAAGTCCAGACACACGTGTGACGTAAGTGTGCCCTGGCCCCGTTATCTGGGGGGCATGGTCCTGTAATGGAAATTTTGCCTGAAATTATGGATCTGGTGGTAGCAGTTGACCCCTTTCGGATATTAGAAGCAGTTAAATGACACTCTGTTTTTCCATCTCAAACACACATTCAATGTTACATGCAACCTGCAGGGAAATGACTTCCAACAAAGGGGCATTTCCATTATGGCAGCCGATTGGTTTCTGGAAGGTCATTCAAAACGCACTGGCAACCGGGCTGGGAGGGACGTGTAGCCGGTGGCTGGACGGTGTGCCGAGGAGCCGACCTGCAGGGAAGTCCCGGCCCCTTCGCATGCCCTTAGCCCTGACCTTTCTCCCCGACCCAGCATCAGGCCCAAGGTGTGTCTGATCCTTTTCATTCTTAGCTACCCCTGGGACGGGGGTACCCCCAGGCACAGGCTTTCCCTGTCTCCTCAAGGAGCTTCAAGCCCTGTGAGGTTAGTGGTACAAATAACAGTGGTGTTATGGTTGATGGCATCTCTCCAGCCCAGGAAGGACTACATTTTTTTGAATGAATGAGAGAATGCAGGACAAACAGGGCAGGAACTTAGACGGGTGGAAGCAGCAGCATACAACGCCCATGTATGTGGCCTTGAGAAGCACAAAGGAACACAGGATTGCTTTCATGCAGGGGGGTTATTGGGGGTGGAGGTGGGGTAGGATTGAGCTGAGCCTGGTGAGATGGAGAAAGAAAGAAGGGTTTCCTGAGAGGGTGAGCCCAGAAGAAAGCAAAGGACCACAAGGAAACAGTGCAGGGCCTTTCCCAGGAGCGATGGGAAAGAAATGTAACAGATGAGAATGAAAAGTTACAAAGTGACTGTACTGTTTAGATTTAGGGTTGACCATATGTGCCAGGAAAGGAGAAAGAAAAAAGGAACAGGGGCTTATACAATATGGAAGGTTATTTCCCTCTCATATGAACATGAATAGGTGGCCCTGGGGAGGTCTGGTGGATGTGGAATCAACAACGCCTCAGGCGCCTTGGTCTTCCTGCCTTTGGATCCTTATCATATTTGCCTCAAGGTCCATTATGGCTGCTGGTGCTCCAACCATCATATCTGCTTTCCTGGAAGAAAGGGACTTTCCAGAATCCCATACTACATTTCTGCTGCCACCTCATTGGCCAGAACCCAGTCACCTGGCTGTGCCTAACTGCAAAGTAGGCGGAGAATGTAGCCCTTTAGAGGAGCCCTTTAGTGTAGCCCTTTAGAGGAGTGTAGCCCTTTAGAGGAGCCCTTTAGAGGAGGAATGTAGCCCTTTAGAGGAGTGTAAAACCACAACTCTCTATGGAAGGAAGGAAGGAATAGATGTCTGGGAAGCAGAGTAGCGGCCTCTCAGAAGAGGCCAAATCATGGTAGTGATAAAAGACTGGCGAAGACGTTAAGCCAAATTCAAGGTTATTAGGAATCAGGTGGCAAAGACTTTTGAGCATGAAGCTGATATGATCAGATCAGGCTTTAGACAAAGGGCTCCTGCAAGGGTAAATGTGGAAGCTGAATACACCTGAGGGTTCAAATCGTGACTATTTCAATACAGATCGTTGAGCGCTTAGATGCCTAGGGCCGTGCTGGTCCAAACAATCAGACATAATAAATCCTCACCAAAGCATGTTCCCTCCCCACCTGGCTCTTCCAAACTCCACTTCCAACCACGTCCAAACCCTCCAAATTCTGACGGCCCTCCCCCCGCGCTCCGTCTGCCTCTCTGTGTACCCCACCCCACGCAGTCCTGAGGGCACAGAGAACCGCACTGGCCCCTTGACTGGGCCTCGGCTGTATGTGTGAGAGCACATGTATGTAGTTACCCACGGTCAGGACACAGAGCAGCTCCTTCCCCCCAGAAACCTCCCTCGTGCCACCCCACTGCAACCCTAGCTGTGCTGGGGATAGACTGTTGGATAAAATACAGTACATCCAGCCATATTTGAATTCCAAGTAAACAAAAAGTACATTTTAGTAGAAGTAGGTCCCAAATATTACATGGGACATACTGATACTAAAAATACACCCACTGTTTTCGTTTTTGTTTGTTTTTAAGGGACAGGAGGAAGGAATTAGGTTTATTTCACTATTATAAGGTTCTCATACTACTCGTGAAGTGGTGTAGTGTTATTTGACAATGAACTTGATTAGTTATGAAAGTATACTGCAAACTGCAGAGCAACCACTAAAAGAAGTTAAAAACAGAAATACAACTGATACGCTAAGAAAGGAGAGGAAATGGAATCATATAGTATGCTCAGTTAAAACCACAAAAGACAGAAAAATAGTGGAAGACAAAGATAAAAACAAAGAACAAGAGCAACAAATAGAAAACAGTAATGAATAAGGTGGATATTAATCCCACTACATCAGCAATTACTTAGAATGCCAATGGTCTAAATGCACAAATTAAAAGACAGAGACTGTCAGAGTGAAAATACACCCATTGTATACCTGAAATTCAAATTTCCCTGAGCCTCCTGTAATTTTGTTTGCTAAATCTAGCACCCTGGATTCGGGTGTTGTAGTGGTCAGTGTTCCCCAGAGAAACGGAAAGAGATTTCCTGCTATAGGAATCGGCTTCCGTGATTATGGAGGCTGAGAAGGCCCACAGTCTGCAGTCTGGAAGCTGGAGGCCAGAACAGCCAGTGTGGCATCAGAGGCCGAGTCTGAAGGCCTGAGAACCAGGGCAGCCAGTGGGGTAAGTTCCACGCCAGGGCAGGGGAAGAAGAGATGAGAGGCCCCAGCTCAGCAGTGCAGCGGGAAAGGGGGATCCTTCCTGCCCCCTCCTTTTCTTCTAGGCAGGCCCTCAGCTGATGGATAAGGCCCCCTACGCTGGGGACAGCAATCTGTTTACTCAGTCTACACCCGTACAGACACACCCAGGATCCTGTTTATCAGCTATCTGGGCATCCTCTTCGTCCAGGCAAGGCGACATCTAAAAGCAGCCTGCACAGACAGTGTTTCCAAAAATGACACAGTAAGTCCCCTGCATACAAACGAGTTCCGTTCTGAGAGACCCTTCATCAGTCCAATGTGTTCGTAAGTCCAACAACGTTAGCCTAGGTACCCAACTAACACAACTGGCTGTATGGTACTGTACCGTAATAGGTTTGTAATACTTTTCACACAAATAATACATAAAAAGCAAACAAACACATTTTTAATCTTACCATACAGTCCCTTGAAAAGTACAGCAGTACAATACAACAGGTGGCATCCAGGGGCTGGCATCGAATGAACAGCCAAGAAGAGTTACTGACTGGAGGAGGGAGAGGAGGTGGGAGACGGTAGAGCTGAAGGATGGTCAGCAATAGGAGACGGAGGACAAGCTGTAATGTGACTCACGCCTGACGCTGAAGGTAAGCACGTTCGCATCTTTGAAAGTTTGCAACTTGAAGGTTCGTACGTAGGGGAATTACTGTATGTATTTGCTCTCTCCTCGGCCTTATTTGGTTTGGAACTAAGAGAGAAGGTCTGATTTCCAGGAGAAGCCATTGGTGACCTTCCCCCACCCTCCGCCCACTATCCATTTCCATGGGCCGAGGAATGTGCCAGCGATGGCGCAGACCACGTGCCCTGCTCAGAGGTCCATCCGTCTCTGGAACCTTCCAGGAAGGACCACCCGGGAGGCGACACCTGAGCCCCCTCCTCAGCTGTGGGTGGAAAGCCACCGGGCTCCCCTCCGGCCCTGTTGCTAATTCACATCAGGCTGGGGCTGAGCCAGGCCCAGAGGTCCCAAGGCCCCTGACCCCGGCCGCTTGTGAGGGGACACTGGGCCCCCAGCCACCTGCCGAACACAAGCCTGTGGCTTCCCCACTGGTCCTGGAGCAAGAGGAAACTCCATTTGCTTCTGTGACACGTGAGACACAGAACTGACAACCCGAGGACTCTGGCAGGGCGACACATCTTCACGTGCTGGTGCTTGGACACTTGGATGGGTGCCGATTCCCTCACTTGTTCGTACAGGCGGAACAGACAAACCCGAGGCAATCAGCCTGCAGGGAGTGGAGAGCTGAGATTATTTTTAGACAACAGGTGCTTAAAAGCAATAAAGAGGTCACAGGGAAAATCTGCATTTTGATGAGTCTGGCTGTGGCAGAAGAGCTTTCTCCAGCGTTCCGGTGCCGAGAGCGTAAAATGTGCACGGCTGTCTCCTGCGTGCTTCAGGGAAGCTCAGCGCAGGGGACAGTCCAGCATCCCGGCCACAGCCCGTGTGTCTGGCACTCCCCGGAGGGGGGGGGGGTCTGCCGCCCTGGGCCCCGCCTTCTCCCTCCAGCCCTTCCTGCACTCCCCCACCGCCCCCAGGTATGCTCCATGTCAACTTATCCAAAATGCTCTGTCCTTTCAATGCCCTTGAAGTTGCAGGTTGATCCTGCTTCCTGGAAAGACTTATCCCCCAAAATTCCTTTTGTAAACTCCTACTTTATCCTCAACTCCCACCTCACATAGTCTTTAATTATTCCCCTGCACACACAGCCTGACTAGAATGTGACCCTCCCGAGGGCAGGCAGGCACCTGTCTCATCTGGGTCTGTATACCCCATGTGGGGCACACAGCGGGTATAGTCTGGTATCAGGTGAATTAACACATTAATGTCTTTTAATGTTTAATTAAGCCTTTCCTGAATGCAAGGGAAGATCTGGCTTTGATGTCAGCGGAATGAAATGCAGTTGATGTTTTATGTGAATTGGTTCCCATAGGTTCTCAGCAAGTCTTCCCTCCTTTCCAGGACAGCCCACCCACCCCAGCTCTGCTTTCTCTGTCCTGAACGGGGCTTCTTAGGGGTGGGGCTGGTCTCCTGGGTGTCAGGACAAACCCACCTGCTTCCTAATGGGGCACCCACATCTCACAGGTGTCTTCCGGGGACAATTACCCCTAAGCTCAGAAACAGAGCCCCGTGCTGGCAACTGGTGGGGGGCTGGCTGCCAGGGCTGCTGGCTGGCTCCGCTCTCTCTGGACACCCCCAGAGCATCCCGGCCAGGTCACCTGAGCCCACACCTCTGCAGGGGAGCAGCATGTGGGGCTACGGCCGCGAAGCCCAGGACAGTCCAAATAGAGGCGTGTGCTCCAAGTGTGAAATGCAGCCTGGATTTCAAAGACACTGCAGGAAAGCTGGACTAGCTCGTGCATGTTTTTAAATTGGATGCGTGTTGAAATGATAATAATTGGATAATTGGAGTTGAAATGATAATAACTGGATAATTGGATTAAATGAAAGAGATGATTAAAATATAAATATTTCACCTGTTTTTCCTCATTGAGTGTGACCAGTAGAAAATGTTAAATTATACAGTTGGCTGGTATCCAGTTCCTCTTGGACGGCGTGGGTCTGGAGTTTCGCTGGCGAAGCAGGGCCTGTGGTGTCAGATTCACGGTGGGACTCGGCTCTCCCAGCTTGGGGCCCACACCTTCTGACGGACCAGCACCCTCGCGCTAAGGTGACAAAGGGACCGGGTGCACTGTCCCGACCATCTCCCATCTCTGGGGAAAGGCACGGAAGGAGCGCCTTTAATGTCCTTGGACACAGAGGAGCAGGGACCCTGGGGAGTCTGCAGGCCGGTCCTGCGAGCAGCTCTTCTGAGCCCCAGGGATGTCAAGGGAGGGGGTCTGCGCCAGGAGAAAGGGCCCCGCGGAACCACAAACCCAGCTCAGACTGCCTCCAAGTCCCATCCAACCTCGGGGCACAAGCAGCCTGGGCTAAGTGTCCCGCCTGCCCCAGACCCTCCTGCCTCGGCCCAGCGTGGACCCTGCCCCCGGCCCCAGCAGCTGGGCCCACACCTGCCAGCCCACTCATCCCTTCATTCCAGGCCCCTGAAAGTCGGCCATGCCCAGGAGCAGTCTAAGGAGGGGAGCAGGGGCAGCCGAGGCTCACCTCCCCCGTCCTTGGGGTGGACGGTCCAGTCGGCTGGGAAGAGACGGGAGAAGCAGGTCTGCCACCAACCAAGAGGCAGGTGTTTTGGAGGGAAAGGAGGGCAGAGGGAGAGCATCCTGCCTGGTGAGAAGGGACGGGGGTCCCTGTAGGTCCAGCAGGCCGGGCAGGTGTGTTTCCTGAGAAGGCTGAGCCCGGATGAGGGACCAGCGTGGAAGCAGCCCCACATCTCGTGTCCCGGGCGCGCCCCCTTCACGAGAGGCGTGTCTGTGTCTGTCCACCACCCACCCACCCTGCCCCCTGTCCTCCTTCCCTTGCATCTACTGTGTTTCCTCTGATTCCAGCTCCTCTTCGTTCTTCTTGTGGCCGGGTCTCCAGGGGCCATCCTGGGGAGAGCCTTGCGTGTTATTTTTCACTCCCCTAGCGTAGATGTCCAGGACATGGGAGGTGCCAAGTGCAGTTTCCTGGTTGGCTGGGTCCGCACACGTGGTGGTTTCTGCTTCTTTCTCCTCTTGCCCAGGGCGATGCCTCTGGGCCTCCATGTCTGTGCCACTTCTCATGGATGCACTGGGCTCCTCCCCGGCCCCCTGCTCCCTGGGGACAGACCACGGAGTGTCCCATCCACTCCCAGCACCAGCAACGTTCGCTGTGGTCCTGCGCGAGCCTCCTGCGGGCCGGAGCGAGGGGATGCTGAGTGGGGTAGTTTCTTCCAGGTGCCCGGGGCCCCAGCCTCCCTGTTCTTGCCTCCATGAGGTGCTGTCCAGCCTTCGTGCCCCCAGGGGCACCCGGTGCCACCGGTCCTCTGACGGTGGAGAGACAAGCCTCCCGGCGTCCACCTGCAGCCACGCGGCCTCCTGCCTGTGACTGGCTCCTCGTCATTTTTTGATCACTTCCCGTTGGGTTTTCTGTCATTTTTCCTGATAATCTGCAGAAGTTTCTAGTGTAAGTGAGATACAATCCCTGGTCATTTGTAGACTTTGCAGAAGCTTCTCCTGCTTGTCTGTCTGTTAGCTTGGTCTATGCTATCCTTTCCTAAATAGAAACCCTTAATTTTGATGTATCTGAGTCAGTTCACATGAGTCAATGGTTTCTCACATTCTCCACTGATGACTACATTTTGGGGGAATAAGTTGAAGAAATCCCTCACCAGGCCCAGCCCCCTCCCCCCCCCCAACCATCCACGTACATGACCTTCTTGTTGGCTTTATAATTATGCTCGTCCCTGGCGTCCATCTGTCTCAGGTCTAAGAAGGGACCGGGCTTTGTTCGGGAGCCGGTTTCCCACACTAGGGACCCACCAGGCTCCCTTCCCCCGCCGCTTTCTGAGCCTGATTTTGTTTGTAAAAATTAGTTCAGAAGTGACGCGTCCATCCCTCCCCTCCCTAGCCTAGTCTCTCACAGAACATGATAGAACTCGGTTCCAATGACCGTTCATCCCATCGGGAATGGCCCATCCTCAGGCGCAGGGGAAAAGTGAGTTCCTGACACCTGGCCGACGCCGTGGGGCGTCTCTAGGAACCTTGGAAATGCTGCCCTGCTTTTTGCGGTGATTAATTGAGCTCGGCCGTGCGATCTTGTGGGATAACCCTCCCACTCTTTCCTCTTCTTTTCCAAACTGTCTCACTATTTTTAGATCTTTGTTCTCCCGTACGCATGTTAGAGTGAGTTTATCAATTCACCGGGGCCCCTGCTGACTCTGCCACCGGATGGCATGGGTTTCAGGCGGGCCCCCCAGGCCCACAGGGCACACATGTCTGGAGACGCAGGGCGGAGGGGCGGGGAGAAGACAGCTGCTCCTGGGGGTTCCCATATTCCAGGCTACAGGATCCTTGTCACCACCCTGGGAGGAAGACGCCTTGGCTTCCAGCGCCTGCATCTGCTCCGTGAGCTGAGTTCACAGCAGACGCCCTGAACTCCAGCCTTGGGGGCCGTGAGGTTGGGTAGCTGGCCTGACGATGAGATGTGGGCAGAGGCGCTGGGCCACCCAAACCTCCCGTGCCCCCTCCTGCTACAAAGCCTTCATCCTAGAAACCACGTGCTGGATGTGGCGGAGCTGCCCGGCAGCGTGAGTCGCGTCTCTGTCCCCTTGGAACAGACAAGCCCTCGATCAGGAGCATCCACTTTGGGCTTCTCATAAACATGAAATTCTCCGCTACTGAGCTCTGCCCCTGGGTGTGGGGGTCTGCCTGCCACAGCAGCTGGTGTTCCCCTGACTAATACACCCCGTTGCATGGATGACAGCACTGCAGCCCAGAGAGGGTGACGAAGTAGTTGAAGATCACACAGCCAGAAAATGGTGGAACTGAGATCTGAGTCAGGCAGGACAGGGTCATGTCGTTCTGTTCATCAGGATGGGATCTGCCAATTCTAGACACAGATCTACCCAGAGCCTCGGCAGCTGATACACTCAAGTGTCATATTAGCGCTCTTCTGCTACGAAACAAATCACCACAAACTTAGCAGCTTGAAACCACACACACACACACACACACACACACACACACACTCACAGATCCTATAGGTCAGGAGTCTGGGCACAGCTGAGATGGGGTCTCCGTTTCAAGGTCTCACAAGGCTTCTGTCCCGGGGTTGTCCAGACCATGGTCTCATCCAGCAGCTCAAATGGAGAAGAGTCTGCCTCCAAGGTCACCTGCATTGTGGGTAGAATTCATTTCCTGCGGTTGGAGGACCAAGACCTTCAGGGGCTTTGCTGGGTGTGGGCTGGGCGCACCCCTTGGCTCCTAGTGGCCCCTGCAGTACCCAGCCAGGTGGTCCTCTCCATGCACGGGTCACAGCACATCACCCTGATTCTTCAGGCCAGCAGGTAAGCTGGGGCAAGACTGCCAGAAAGATGGAGCCTTAAATAATGTAATGTGACCACGGAGGTGGCATCTGGACACCTTTGTGTTCCAGCTCCAACCAACATTCTGCACACGCTTCTGAGGCCAACCACCAGACCTACCACCAATCTGCAGACCCCAGCGAGACCACCCTCACTCAGATGCCTGACCCTAAACCCTATCTCCCGTCCCCTCCCCTCCCTGGAGGTTGAGTTAAAGCTCCAATCTTCTCATTGCCTGGACGGTCTCCCTGGTGACCAGCCCCCATCCTGACAATGTCCCGGGGCCTCCATCAGTACCTTGTTCACTGAAACCAGGTGTCATCCACGAGGCTCACAAGCGACAGAGACACTCCCACCCATCACCTGGGAAATTCCAAGGATCCTGAGACTCCCCCAGGAACCAGCCAATCCCTCATTACACAACATTCAGCACTTGGCCACATCCTATTGGGCAGCCACAGGTTGCAGGTGCCCCGTCCAGGGGAGGACCTCCCTCGCTGGAGTCAGCTCTGAGTCTGTCCACCACCAGAGGGGCTTCTTGCCCACACGAGTGTCTCCAGGGCAGCTGTCTGCTCGACCGTGATGCAGAAGCTTTGTGCTTTAACCTCGTGGCACCGGTATCGAAGCTCATGGGTTCGATTCCACAGCAGGTTGGAAGGAGCTAGAGGACACTTGCCCCGCGGAGACCCTGGCATTGTCTGTGACTGCCGCCGTGGCCTGCCCCTGCTGAGCCACAGGTTAGGGCTACAAATGCCCCCTCCCACGCTTTCACAGGCTCAGTCCTCCCAGGCTCTTGCCTGCACACCTGGGCCCCGCATTCCCAGCCTGAGACAAGGTCTCCCCAACGCTTCTCTGCAAACCAGCTCTTAAACACTCCGGCCCAGAAATGACCTCATCCTCTGCCCCTCATAGCCTGTTGGCCAGAACTAGCCAAGTGGCCTGGGATGAGTGGGAGAACATCGGGGGGCTCAGGGAGCAGGAAGTGTCCCTTCATAGTCGCCCAGACCCTTCAGCCGGGAGGCAGTGGGGCTGGACCATGCCAGGTTCACAGTTTGGGTTTAATTTAACAGCAGTGAGAGTCCAGGTCGTGTTCTGATGACCTTTGCATGACAGTGATTTCTCCAGCGGCTTCTAGAAAATAGCCATGGTGGTTGTCTGAGTTCCTGCGTCCATCTCTGTAAAGTGGACTCTTGGTGCCTGGTGATGTAGAAACTCCTGGTGGCTCCAGTGTTGAAGTTGGACCTGCTGGGTTTGGGGCTGGCTTCCAATCACTAAGGAAGCTCTTGTCTTGGGACCCCTGCTTACTGTCTATAAAATGACCTCCTAGCAGCATCTCCCTCAAAAGTCTGGGAGGACTCAGCCATGGGGGGCCCGCAAGCCCGGGCGCAGAGAGACAGACAGACGGAGGTCGGTTCCTCTCACTACTGATGGTTTAGAACGGAGACCTGAGCGGCCAGGCCTTCCCATCCTGATGCCAGGAATGACCGTGGCAAAGGGGGAGAGGGCCATCTGCAGATCCTTCCAGAAAAAAGACTTCATCTGAGTCCATGAAAGAAAATAGAGACACAAAATCACCTCTGAATTTAGGAGAAAAGAAATAGAGAAAGTAGATTAATGCTTTAAGGAAATGTTTAAAAATAGAAAATTAATAAACTATTAATTTTAAAATAAATTAATTAAACAAGCTTGAAAGAATGCCATTTTTTCCTGAACTGTCGGAGATGAGGAACTAAGGATACCTCACAGATGACACTATAAATTTCACTTATATTCTAGTGATTAAACCAAAGTGATTTATTAGAATTTTATGAGGGCATTTTCCCCCTGTATCTTAAAACACAGACTGCATCAAAAGTGCCCATTTACTGCCACTATTTCAATATTGATTGCATTTTATTATCTTATTTTGTGATTTATAACTTTGTTTTTCTCATGATTCTAATCTTAATATTGTTGGACCCATTTGTAAAGCAGGTGGCGGTGTCTTCCTCTGGAGGTGTTAGAACTGCTCCCTCTTCCCATCCGCCATGCTCCAGCACGTCCCTGCCCTGATGCTGGCCTTGTCCCATGAGGAGGGGTCCAACCATCCCCTATGCACGTGGGCGAGAAGGCTGTGGTATCAGTGCTGGGGAGAGAGGGGTGCAGACCCCACGCCGCCATCCTTAGAGGGCAGGAGACAGACACAAGATGAAATCATACTAGATCCAATCAACATTACACAACCATCAGTTCCTGCAGGACGAAATACAATCAGCAAAGCCACCACTTCACAGCCGGCTGATCATCGAGGCCTTTCTAGCCTTGATTGGTAAATGGTAGATTGACAAGTCAGACGGAGGTAAACTTGAGACTGGAGCAGGTGTGTGTGGAGAGAGAGAGAACGGTCAGTTAGAGTGACTCAATAAAAGCCAGAGTTTCAATAAACCACAGATACACACACCCCAGTGTCAAATACACACAAACACAAGAGTGTAGACAGACACATGCACACACTCACACACACACACACACACACACGGGCCAGACAGTTACTTGCAGGAAAGACAGTCCAAAGTCAGGGACCCCCAGAGCTGGAGGAGCCGCAGGCCCCACTGACGCCTCCATCCCCCAGGGTCCCCCAGGGCCGTCAGGGGGGCTGGAGCCAGGGACAGTGCAGCCCATCACGGCTCAGATCACTCATGGACTTTCACAAAATCCACAGTGCGGCCAGCCTGGCCTCGGGTGCCTCTGCCTTAACCCCCGAGGCAGTCTCTTCGGGATTCTGTGGGCCAGAACGGGCCATCACACAACCCTTGGCCAAGCCCGGGAGCATTCCTGCTGCTTCCAGAGAGCCCCGGTGGCCCCTGTGCAGAGAAGTGCCTGGACCCGCTGGCGCCCATCTCCCCCCAGGAGCAGCGCAGACTCCTGTCCCGGGGTCTCGGCTCTGAGTGGTCCATGGCCAGACCCCTGTCAAGGATCTGGCAGGGCAAGTGATGGAGAGAGAAGACAGGCCCTTCTGCTCACCATCCCCTCCTTCCAGAAACTCCAGCCTTGCTCGCCTGTACCCGCCGTTTCTCCAGGAAGCTGGGCCTTGGGCAGCAGCCAGGGACCATGCCCCACCCTGCAGCCCTGTTTGTCTTGGGACGTAGCGTGGGCCAAGTTTGGGGTGTCCATGAAGCTAGGAAAAACCATCTGTTTGCTCTCTGGGGTCGAGCTTTGTTTTTTGTTTTTTGTTTTTGGCTGCATTGGGTCTTCGTTGCTGCATGAGGGCTTTCTCTAGTTGTGGCGAGCAGGGGCTACTCTTGGTTTTGGTGAGCGGGCTTCTCATTGCGGTGGCTTCTCTTGTTGCGGAGCACGGGCCCTAGGCACGCGGGCTTCAGTAGTTGTGACTCGCGGGCTCTCGAGCGCAAGCTCAGTAGTTGTGGCGCACGGGCTTAGTTGCTCCGTGGCGTGTAGGATCATCCCGGACCAGGGCTTGAACCCGTGTCCCCTGCATTGGCAGGCGGATTCCTAACCACTGCACCACCAGGGAAGTCCGTGCGGTCGAGCTTTGATTATTTTTGTGAAAATGATGTACATGCCTTGAAAAAAATATTTTAATATGGAAAGCAAAATATTCCCCCAAATCTTATCAACTGGAAAGAGCCTGTCTTCGCATGAGGGAAACTTCCCCCAGGCAGATAGAGTCAGGTGGGTGGGAGACAAACAGGAGGGAGGAAGAGGGGGGCGTCGTTCTATACATATTTTTTAAATTAGGTAATTTAATTTTAATTATATTTAACATGAAAAAATAATTCAAAGTGAAAACAGAGGGAATTGCTGATCTATGGAACTAACCACAGAAATGTTAGTTTCTAAAGATCTTTTTTAGAAAAAAAATACATGAAACAATGACAGACTTAAGAGATTTTATATTTGAGTGTGCGTGAGTGTGTGAGTGTGTATCTGGGTTTCAGATGCTCCCTGCTGACCTGATCTGCCATGAATGATGAGGAAATCAGCACACACACCCCTTCCCCTCGCTCCCGGCGCCTCCCCTGGTTTATGTACTTATATTACTTTTACTTGCGTTACTTTTTTAAGGTCCGTCATTGCCAAGGTTGTGTCATCTTCACTCTACACTTAAACGTGTTTTAACCAGTGCACAACCGACACAACTGGCCTTTCTACCAAGTCTTCCTCCATCGACTTGTTCTTGTCATTTGCTTGTGGCTCAACAGGCAATTGGCTGGGTCGTGCAACCAAATGCTTCCCCCAGAGTGGCTCATAATTTCCTGAACTTTTGGTCATGTAGGATTTCATTTATCTTAAGCACACAAAATTTTTTTTCATCTATTTCCCTTCATATGTAAAGAAACCTGGCTTTAAACTGATGGCGTCCTGTTTCCCACAGACCCCCACCCATGTCCCTCTCATGTCTTGTGATGTTGTCATGACCTGAGTACATCCAACATGTGTGCACCCCGTCCCGACCCTCACGAGACTCTTGGGAGCACATGAGGGGCCCAGGGACATGCCCAGCCCTGTAGAGGGTGAGACCCCAGAGCCTGAGTTGCAATCTCTCAGCTCATCCATCCCTTATGGGGTCTTCAGCGACCACCTCTTTCTTGGTGAGATTTCAGCACAAAGTAGCTCTTTCAAGCAGGATGCAGGGGCCAATGTGTATTTTAGAACATCTGCCATAGGCTTTACAGTTTAGGGAAGTTTTACTTTTCCTGCCAAGAACTTGTGGACGTGCATGCACTGCCCTTTGCCTGGAAGGTGCCTTGAGAAGGACAGAGCAGCCTCGCCCTCTCCTTGGAGCTAATGTGCTTCCCCCGAGACGCCTGAATGTTCTCTCCTGTCCCCGAGGGGCAACGAGGCCACCAGGGTGCTGTCAGTCATTCTGGGTCAACACGCTGTAGCCTGTGTTCATTTCTGATGGATAAGCCAGTTCTGCACTTCAGGGGAAGATTTTTCTTCTGTTACATCTTCAAAGGCATTTTTGTCATATCAGTTATTTCGGATTGCCTTTGTCTGTTCCAGGAATGGTTACCTTCTCCCCAGTCTCTTAATCCCCCACCTAACTGTGCCTTTTCATTCTCTCCAAATGGAGCTCAACAACGTCCTGTGTCAACAGCTTAATTTTCATTCAGATCTCTTCTATTCATTGTGGTTCTAATGAATATTCTGGTTTGGTAATTGTGGCACTTCTGCCTCCATTTTTCTCCGGAGCTCGGAAATCTTCATTATTGTTTTATAATTTTTTAATCATCTCATCTCGAGCTCTTGTCCTGTGGAAACAGTGCTCTACCTAATTAAGCCTTTAACTAATTCACAGAAAGTTTCCTTGTGCAGGTTATTCTTTCTTCCAGTTGGTTTTTATAAGTGTTTCTATTTTATTTCCTTTCTCATGTTGCCAACTTCTTTCTCTTTCTTCTCCTTCTTCCTCTTTGCCAATAAATTTGTGCAGTTGCCAGACCATTTCTTTCGCATCTTGGTCTTCCTGAAAGGGCAGGTCTCTCTGACAATTTTGTTCTCATAGAGTGTGGGATGACCTTCCTTGACCCCAGCTTACCTGAAGCCTGTTTGTTTTTCCTTCTGGGAGATGGGTCGTTGGGTCCCTGTGGGTTTGTGTTGATATTTCTTTGTCCCACACGAGTAGGCCAGGAGCAGGTGGAGGGTGGTCCTCAGATGGGAACCTACCCATCTATGGGAGTCCTAGATGCAGTCTTCCTTCTACGAGATTTCTAACTAAACTCCCAGGTCTCACTCCTCCAGCAACTTGGTATTTATTCTGTCTCTGTAAGGAAATCCCTCCTTTAGTTCAGCACCGACACTTGGAAGATAGTGAGTCCTCAGTGGCCCTTCTGCCTCCACCGGGATCCTACACTGATGGGTAAGCAGTTCTATTCTCTATAGTTTTTGTCTTAACTTTTTTCCAGAAGTCTCTGCACTTCTTGGCTGCTTCTCTCCATTCTTGGGATGCCACGGACACTCTTTTTCCTAGGACTACGTCTGCTGGCTGGGGCAGGGTGGGAAAGGATTAGGAGACACATCGGAATCTGTTTATTTTCTTTTTGGGGAGCAGAGGATTTTCAAAACTCATACCATGGCTTTGTGTGCCTTTTTTTTCTAATGCAGTGGCTATATTTTAATATAATTATATCAACACTTCATTGCTTGGCTTTGTTCTCCCCATGGTCCCCTGGTTCCATGCATCCCCTGGTGACAAACGCATCTGTTGCCACACGACGGTGTGGTCTTCCTCCCTCAGCCTCACCACCACCCCCCCCCAGGTTACCTTTCTAGAGCACACATGTTCCCGCCACCCCCATTCCTAAAGTGCGCCACTGCTCCCCGTTGCCCTCAAGCTGACGTCCACATTCTTTAGCCAAACATCTAATTCAGCAACACGTGATTCTCCCCCTCCAACTTCAAAATCAAGTTTCTTTAAAACGCAGGCACTTTCATGCCAATGTAGTTAAGCCTTCCCACTTTTGTTGCCCGGGGTCGTTTTCACCCCGTGATAACATGCATCATAATGTGGTGGAGAGACTGGGTTCTGGATTCCAACTCCAGCAACTACTAGCTGTGCGCACTTGGTCCACTGGCTCATTTGTGAAACATTTCCAGCAGAATTCTTGGGAGGATTAAATGAGACAGTAGGTTTTAAACACCTGGCACATAGCAGGTGATAAAAGAACATACATCCCTTACCTTTTCCCACCCACAACCCCAGTCCTACCCGCAACCCAGGAAAACATCCCACCTCTTCAAGATCAAGAACAAGTGCTTTCCCATGTATGGAGCTGGTGTGGTCTCTCCTCCACCGCACCCCACCCCCCCTGCTGTGCCGCTCTGATTCTCCCACCTGTTTGTAGTCTACTCCCCCATTAGACGGAACACCCTGAAGGAGGGGACCATGCTTCACGCTAAACACCGCGCCTGATGTGCTGTGGGCCCCAGGAGACAGATGACGTGAGAGCCCCCACTGGTCACCTGACTCCCCTTGATACACAATCCTCAGCGTACCACAGTCCCACCGGCTGGGGCTCAGACAGGCTGAGTGACGCACAGAAGCTCTGCAGAGAACAACCAGCAAGGTCATGATGCCCTACCATTCCCAGCCACAGCAACTCAGCTACCGCATGGCCAGGCCTCCCCACCAGGTCTGAGAAATAGGAGCAGAGGTCCGGACAGACTTCGGGGACATGACTTTCAGGGGAGAGAAGTCAGGATGAGTCAACGTAGGAGATAAATTCAAAGATGGCTTCATGGGGAGGGAGTGGGCTCTCGAGATGATTCATCCAGATTTGGGGCTCTGAGGTTTACTGGTTGGTCAAGTTCTTAACTTTCCCAAGCCTCAGTTTTTTGTCCTGTAACACAAGGTTAATAGCAAGGTTAATCTTCAGGGGAAGATTTTTTAGTTTGATACTAAAAAATACTGATACTCCCTTTTTAGTTTGAATTGGCTCCCAGACCCTAGAGAGAACTGACTGCTATGACATTGACGGTCAGCCATTGGTCCCCAAAATGCCCCCAAGGACCGAAGGGTTCAAGGACCACAGACAAAGGAAAACATGAGCACAGGACAAAACCTGACTAACTGATACTCCCTTTTTAGTTTGTTGGGAGTATCAGTTAGGGATGGAGGGAGAGAGAGGTATGTGTGGATGGATGGATAGATGGGTAGAGATAAGGAGGGTTGGATGGATGGATGGGTGGATGGATGGATGGGTGGATGGATGGATGGGTGGATGGAAGGAAGGAAGGATTGATGCCTACTATAGGCAGGTTCCATGCCAGGCAACAAGGAATCAATGATGTATAAAAACTGATACAATTTCTACCCTCATGGAGTTTACAATATAGTGGGATAAATAGGCATTATTCAAATAACCACACAAACAGATGTAAAATTGCAGTTGTGATGTGTGCAGGAGAGATACACAACTTTGTGTGGCTCCATCGCAAGGGATCTGACCTGGTCTGTGAGACCAGAAAAGGCTCCCCGACAGGAGGACTTGAGTTGAAAGGCATGTGGACAGAGAGGTGAGGTGACAGCATTTCTGGCTTATGCCGGGCGTCCCCAGCGTCCCATGAGGGAGGTGGGCTAGGGCGGCTGGAGCGGGCAGAGCAAGGAGCTGGTTGAGGACAACTCCCAACTTCAGAGATGGGTGGACACAGAACTGACCAAACTGATAAGGAGCGTGTGAGCGTTTGGGACGAGTCGGGCACGGCTCCCAGGCTCCTGGCTAGGTCTACAGGGTGACACCAGTGCCATTCCCTGAGAGAGGGGAGGGGTCAGGACCTGGGTTTGGGTGTGTTGAGCTGGGTGCCTTGGGACGGCCATGAGGTGGTACTGGGAAGGCGTGGAGCTCAGGGCAGGTGGGAGCTGGAGGCTGGGGTGGGGGGAGCGTCTGTATGTGGTCCACACCTGAGGCTGCAGGTACACGTAAAGTCACCCAGAGAGGGTATGGGAGATGGGAAGAAAGAGGGCCTCATGTCATCCTGGAGTAACTCAGTCTCGCAGGGGCTGGACGGTCTGAGCCGCCCAGGAGAGAAGGTGCAGCCAGGGGGGCGGAAGTCAGCCCAAGGGGGCCATTCGGAGGGACAGCAAAAGGTGAGGAGCAGGGAGCAGGGAGGCCCGGAACGTGGCTGTGAAAGGGGTGAGGCAGAGAGGGTCCCGTGTCCTCAGCACTGCTGCTCACATGTACAGACGCTTATACATCTGAGCCGAGGCACCTCCCAAGGCATGTGCGCTGGAACCTTCTGGAAGCTTCCCTGCTGTCCCCACAGTGCTCACTGTCAGGTGGTGGCCACACCCCACTCAGAGTGGGGTTTTGTCCTGTGCTCATGTTTTCCTTTGTCTGTGGTCCTTGAACCCTTCGGTCCTTGGGGGCATTTTGGGGACCAGTGGCTGACTGGCAATGTCATAGCAGTCAGTTCTCTCTAGGGTCTGGGAGCCAATTCATACAGAGTCTCGTGTCCACAGTTACTCATGGACTCTTGGTCAAGGCTTTGGATGGGGGGGTCCCATTCACGCACACCCACGCACACGTGCTTTGTTTCTTCCTTCAGCCAAGTCACCCACTTAAATACTGTATTTCAATTTCTTTCAAATTGATCCATTGCCAAAAAATCCCCTAACTTACTATTACAAAAATAATCGTTACAGTCTCCATAAATCATGAACTTACAATGATCATGGCAATCACAGACGTAACTGTTGTTATATGGAGATGGATGGCCCCCTAATCACTGCAGCCTCTGTGACTGTCACGGTCCCTACAGATGATGCGCTCCGGGACTCGGGTCTGTCCAGCGCCTGCAGGCCACCTCTCCAGCCCAGGGCCACCAGACAGAGGCCCACCACGCCCAGTGGTGAACCTGGGCCTCACGCCCTCCTCCTCCCCAATCCCACAAAGCCCACCCGGCCACGCTGGGCCCACGGTTCCCATCTGGGCCGGAGCTCCAGGGGTGCACGCTCTGCAAGGCTCGCAGGAGGAACCCCTGCCCGTTCCTGCCACCCCAGCACAAACTGCACCTGCTGCCCCCTTTCTGCTTCTGGGTCGAATCTGTGCCTGGCCCGTCTCTACCGCCAGCAGTGTTCAAGGAGGGAAGTTTTGCCCCAATTCAGCCAGAACAGCCTTTTCTTTCTGAATGTCTGAGCTGGAAGGGACCCCTCCCAGGTGGGCAGCAGCAGAGGGGAAGATCTGGCGGGGCTGGTGTGGGGTTGGGACCGGCCACGGGGGGGCAGGGGGATGGGAAGACGCCAACCCAGCCACACTGGCTGCAAGGAGGTCACGGCCAGATGGCTCTGTGCCTGCCGTGGACTCTGCCATGGGAGTGCATACACTTAATGGCCACCAAGCCTATAATTTGGATGTGTTATGGTATTAAAACCCTGTAATTTTATAGAACTTAGCCCAGTCAGAAGTGCCCGCCTAATATACCCAGCGCGGTTTCTAAGTCACTTGCAGAGGCTGATCGGGCTGTGGTCACTGCCACGAGAAGGGGGCTTTGGTCTTTCCATGAGGCTCCCTCCTCCCGCTGCAGAGGGTCCAGGATAGGATCAGGGGAGGTGCAGACTGGGGTGCAGAGGCCGGGGGCTGCAGGGTAGTGATGGGGAGAATCACGGGGCCCCGGGGGTCTCAGGACCAGGCTGTCGGGGCCTGCCGTGCCCACGTGGAGCTCCTGAAGCCTCTCCCAATGCCATGAAGGTCAACACAGGCTCCCAGGGGAGAAAGCACGGGGGAGGGACTCAGAGACGCCAGGCTGAGCTGTAGCCCAAGAGGCCATCCTGCCTGCTTCCCTTTCCGGGGGGGGGGTCCTGCCATCAGCGGGACCCTCCTGCCCACACACGCCCTCTACTGTCATAGCCCCGGGGCTGGGGTCCCGTGTGCATGTCTGTGGCCACCACCACCCACAGTGTCTGTCTTGGTCATTTCCGGCTGCTGTAGAAAATGCCACAGGCTGGCGGCTGACCCAACAGACACTCATTCTGTAATAGTCCTGGAGGCTGGGGGTCCGAGGTCGGGGTGCCCAATGGCCAGTTTCCGGGAGAGCCTTCCCTCTGTGTCCTCACCTGGCAGGGAGAGGGCTCTGGCATCTCTCCTTATAAAGGCTCCCCCGTGTCCTGTTGGATGCGGCCCCGCCCATAGTACCTCCTCCTACCTGAGCTGCTTCCCTGAAGCCCCATCTCCACGTACAGTCACCTGGGGGGGCAGTCACAGCCCCTTCCGCGTCTCACACTCTACAGGCCCCGAGTGCCCACAGCCCCCCTTCCCCCTGGCAGCCGTGATCTGCTCTGCATTTCAGGGAACGGCCCCACCAGGAGCCCCATTGCATGCCCGGCACCGTGCCGACCTTCCCACGACCTCCCCTCCCTGGTCAGGTCAATGGCCCACGTGCCGGCCTGCTGCCCCGGAGCAGGCTGGGCACCCGTCTCCCTCCCTCCGTGGCCTCATCTCACCTGAACCCCTGCACTTTCCCCCTAGTGTGTCCACCCAAGCCCTGGCCTGGCAGAGTCTCCCCTCACCAGACGGGTCTTTCATAAAGATGTGCTCGTCTCACTCCCCACGCAGCCCCTGGCGGGCTGCAACTCACCATTGGATCAAGTCCAACCTCCCCAGCAAGACTGCTGAGGCCTCGAATGATCTGACCCCGCCATCTCCCCTTTGCTGTCCGTAGGCCCCGGTTCCTACAGATGCTTCCTTCTCTCAGACACTTTCCCTCAATCTTCACCTGATGTCTGTTCACCCGCAGCTCAGATCCAGGGAGGGAGGTGGTGCTTAAGCCCCGGGCAGGCTTGCAGGCTCACACGCACCCACCAATGCACTCGGTCCTGAGGATGCCGCGAATCGCCCGTCCTGAGCAGAGGACAGAAACCCCGTCCTCCCCCAGACCGCACGGCGCATTGTCTCACGGGGTGAGAGGCAGGCAGCCCGGACACCCAGGCGTCCTCTCGGCTGGGCCAGGGCCCCCTTGTCTTCCTGGTGCCCCGAGGGGTCGTGTGCTCTCAGGGAGTGGGCAGCGCAGGCAGGACCACCAGACCATCGTTGAGAGCAGGCATCTGCTGAGGGCTGAACCCCATTTCTCGACTGGCCACGGACAGCCGGGTCCTTTCAAGGAGCTGGGTGTGGTTCTCTCTGGGCTGACCCAGGACCTGGCCCCGGTGCCCCCCACCGCAGGGCCGGGCTCTGCTGGGTGCAAGGAGACCCACCCCTACTCTGCCACAGCCGTGGTGGGAAGACAGGCGCTTGGTGAGACCCCATGGCCCCAGCAGCTGCCAGCCTCGTCCCCACCTGCCCTAGAGGGTCTGGTTCCTGCTGGGCAAACCTCTGTGCAACATGGACGCCTTGGGCTACAGGGGCGGCGCTGGGGGAGGGCTTTTCCTTCAGGAAATGCCTAAAGGAAGCGCTCAGGTCACGAGATCTGGACCCTGTCTGGGACAGGAGCTGGGGAGGGAAATGAGCGTTTTCAGGTGGTAGGGATGCTTTTGGGGGACGAGCCCAGGCGCCCAGCAACGCCAGGGCCCTTTGCTGTACAGGCTCGGGGCTCGGCACGCCCTCCATGCACAGCAGGGGCCGAGCTCCACGCAATTCTGCCCTCTCCCCTCCACCCTCCCCAGGGCCCCCAGGTCCCCAGGCCCAGGAGGGCGGTGGGCTCCGTGGCTCACCAAGAGGTCATGAGCGGTGGCCCCGTGTGGTCCTGGGTGCCCTCCGGTGGCCGGAACTGGACTGGGGAGGGCTCTGCAGGCCCAGCCGGGCGCGAGTCCCGAGGGGAGACCACGTCCTGCTTTCCTCCTCACGCACCTTGAGTGCTTTGTCTAATTCCCGAGCTCCTCTCCGCTCTGTGCTTCAAAGAAGCCACAGGACACCTGCACGACTGGCAGGAGGGCGCTGCCTGGCTTGGGTGATACAGGGTGGGGTCTCTCCCAGTGCTGTCCCCCTGGGGAAGCGAGATGGGGGGTTCTGGGGGGCCATGAGTGGTCAGGGGCTGCCAGGTCCATCTGAGGGGTCTTCGGTCATCTCGGTCAGGGGCCTGTGAAGCTTTGAGGGGAAGCCCACCCCACGGAGGCCCTTGATGCCCTCTCCCTCCGGTGTCCCGGCCGCCATAACAAGGGCAAGGAGACATTGATTTCTGCTGAAAGAACATTAAGATCTATTGATGGGGAGGTTTCCATTGATTCACTGGGAAGCAGGGTCGGGTGGGCCACCCCTTGCCAGGAGGTAAATCAGCCCCTCGCCTGCGGTTGGGGTCAATATCTGCTCTTTTCAGGCTGTCACCACTGTCCATTCTCAAGGTTAATCCAATCAACAAGGCTGGGGTTGAGGGGGGGCGTCAGTGAGAAAACAAAACAGCCGCAGCCATAGCCACGAAAGCCAAGAGCACAGGCCACATGGGCCCTGGTGCCGGTGGTCAGCCCAAGGCAGATGCAGCTGCTCTGGGCCCGGCTGATGTTTCATCTTCAACTCAGAGAAGCCCCTTTGGTGAACCAGACGTCCCTACCCCGTTGCCCTACGCTCACTGCCCACCAGCTGAGCAGGCCCCATGGCCGCAGAACCACACAGCCTGGCCACAGAGCCCAGCCGACTCCGACGGCTGACTTCATGCCCACGTGCCCCCCTGAGGCCGGCACAGGGCTCTTCTACCCAAGTCGGGGAGACGTGGCCATCACCTCCCTCTGCCACTCCCACCACTCCCGCGACGGGGGGTCCAGAGTGGGGACCCCTTGGGATGCTTGAGTGTTAAATGAGAGGAGGCGGGAACGTGGCAGTAGATGCGCGGCAGCAGGGCCTCAGAAACTTCCACTCCTCCCCCCTTTCTCCGCCGGGGAACAAGAGACCCCAAGGGAATAGTAGCCCCCTCCCTCCAGGGTGCGCCCGAGGCTGGGCCTACAAGGAGACTGGGAGCGAGTATGGGGACCAGGCAGCCTGCGGCAGGTCTAGCCAGACACCCCCCAAGACCAGGGGGCCCTCCGCCCTGCTCCCCTCGCCCTGGGGCTCTTGGGCCCCCTCCCCCTGACTCACACACGGGGGTCCCACAGCCCTGCCCCCGCTCACTGTCTCCTGTGGCTTTTCACCCAACCCACCTCTCTCCCCAAGCCTAGCAACCGGCAAGGGTGTCTGCTTTGGAAGTGTCACCCGCATCTTCAGCATCCCATGTCTATAGATTATCTCTCCACCTCTGCCCCTAACCTGCTCTGCTTCTGTCTTTCCTGTCACAGTAAACACCCTTCCACCCACACACCTGTTTAGCCACGGACCCAGGAGCTGCCTTCCGCCTTCTCCTCTGGCTCCACCGCGGGGCTGCTGTTCTCCCTTCTCTGTCTCTCTCTGTCTCTGTCTCTGTCTCCTTCTCTGTCTCTTCCTCTCCCTTCCCTCCCTCCCTGCTTCTCTCTCTGTGTCTCTCAATGGCTTCCCCCCACCACATCCCAGCCACTTTCTCAGGCCCCTAACTATTCGTCCCTCTTCCTTTCTTTGGGATCCCCATGTTCTTTGCTGCCCGATACTCGTGAAGGCCAGCGCCCTGTAGCCCTCCTGAAGTCCTGGGCACCCTCCTGGAGAGGCCGCTCGGGGTCACCTTGCTGCAGTGGGCACAGAACTGAACTCCTGAGCCGGCTGGCGGGGACACGCCCGCACCCGCGCCTCGGGCCCCCTGGACAGCACAGGCTCCGCAGCACGACGGCCCTGGGGCCCAGGGCGGCCAGTGTGCCCTCCTGGCCGTGAACTAGGACCTGGCGTGGCTGCCCGCTCGCTCAGCTCTGCCGCTGACACGATCCAGCCTTCCCCCACGGCCTGCGCACAAAACTCCCCGGGAAGAGGAAGTGGGTGCCCCAGCGCCTTCCCGTGACCGGCTCCCGCCCCGTGCTGTCCCCTCCGGAGCGTGTGGTGGGGTCAGAGCCTCTGGCGCCGCGCCTGCGGGCCCTCCCTCCAGCCCAGAGAGTCAGTTAGAGGGGGCTTAGTGGGTTAGCTGGCCCGACCCTGGGGTGGGCGCTGCTGGCCAGAACAAACGGGCCAGATTGCACAGAAAACCCTGCCGGCCGCGGCTGCTCGGAGCCGAGCCCTGGGGACCTGGGAGCCAGTGAGGCCAGGTGGGCACAGGGATGCCTTTGGGTGGAGGGGGGAGTATCTGGGTCTCCGGCTCCCCCCAGCTTCGGGGCCTGAACGTCAGAGTCCCTTCTCTTTGCTCGTCTGCCTATAATTCTCCCCCCGTCCACGTTCCCCCCACACGGTCCACATCCCCTGTCAGCCCCCCTGGCACTTCACCCCCAGGGCCCCCCCGTCACACAGAGCCTCCTGCCCCCGCTCTGCCCTGTGCCTCCTACAGACCCTGCTGTCCCCTCCCGAGCGGCCCCCAGGCTCCCCCACCGGGGCCCCTTGGCCACCCTCCCCCCACCACGGGGGCTCCTCCTGCCTGACGGAGCTGCTGACCATGTCTGCTCACCGCTGCCCTCCCCGAGCATGTGGGCCGCCTCTTATGGGGGCCCCCAAGGGCACGATGCACAGCCAGGTCCCGGCCCCCGCCCTCCTTCTCAGCGCTGGCCTGGGCTGCCCCCTCCGCGCCCCCTCCCCGGGACCATGGGCTGCACCCTCCCTCACACGGGCTATGGGGGGGTTCGGGTGCAGGGACCCAAGCCCTTCCCGGGACTGGCGGTTGATCAGGGTCTTTATGGATGGCTGCACCCCCAGTGAGCCCACCTCCCAATACTCACACCCACCTGTGACCTGCCCTGGAGTGTGGCAGGGACCCCAGGACCTCTCCTGACCTAAGGAGCCAGAAGAAGACGTGGACGTCACCACCGAGCCAAGGTCACACCAGGACGGGGGCTTCTGCTAGGCTCGCCCCTGGGGTCGGCTGGGTGTCCAGGGCCAGAGGGAGCCCCGGGCCTATAGCTGGCAGTGAGTTTGGAACCGGGTCCGCCCTCCAGGCGAAACTTCAGATGAGATCGCGGCTCAGCCACCCCAGGCTGGGGTTTGCACAGGGGCCGTGCCAATTCCCAGGTAGAAGCGGAGGGGCCCTTTCACCCCATGAGCTCCCTCCTGGAAAGCAGACACGGGGGTCCCGATTGAAAGACTGTGGTCCTCTGACCCCAGGTCTTCCACCACCTCCGTGCTTGTCTCGAACTCTCCCCGGGGCAACGAGCCCAGGTGAAGGGCCAGTGCAGGGAGCCCTGGTGGCCCACGGACAGCCATGCCGTCCCCTGCCGTCCCCCTGCCACCCCTCTGGACAGACAGCGCTTGACCGGACGGGAGCAGAGGTCAGCCCTGAACACCCTGCCATGTCCCCAGGTCTCAGACGGGCGCATCTGGGGTGCAGTGACCCCACACACCCTCAAAGTGTATTAACGTGCCCAGAGACCGCATTCCCCGGATGAACCGCGTTTCACTGCGGCGTTCTCCACAGAGCCATCTGGATGGCAGATGGACCAGGGCATGGAGGGAAGGAAGATGTCCCCATGACACGATAGTAACCGCGCTCTCCCTGTGGCCTGGTGACAGCTCACAGCGCATCTCAGGCCGTAGTAACAACGGAGGAGAACCCAGCCCATGAGGCCAGGCAGGCAAGGCTGCAGGGTTGCTGAGGGTGCCTGGCCGCAGGACACGGGGGGTGGGATCCTGCAGGAGCTCCATAAACATGCATGAGCGAAATCCTTGCAGAGACGGGCTCACCTTGGCCGAGAGCAGAGATGTGAGAATTCACAGACCAGATACACATTCTTACGCATCAAACGCGCTACTTTAACCCCACCCACCATTTCTACCCGCCTCTGCTCTGCAGTTTCTGACCCACGCGCTCACTGTGTGTCCTGCCCCTCCCGGCACCCAGCCTGGTTGGGGGGACTTGGGAGGGGCTGCCTGGCCCCGGTAGGCACTCAAGAAGCCAGCGTCATGGGGGCTGGAGATGAGAGTGATGGGCGATGGTGGCCCAGCAAGTCCCGGGAGCAACTGGGCTGGTGTCGGGGTGGGAGAGACAGAGACATCGCGGCAAGGGGCTGGGCCGTGTGGAAAGCGGAGGGGCTGGTGTACACAGAGGAAGGTGCCCGTTTGTTGGTTTGGTCTTGAAGGTGGAAGAGACGCACGTCGGCTCAACGGCTTGGAGGCACGAGGCACCAGAGGGGTCGGCTTGAAGACGTAGATTAGAAGACTGAGGAACGACCCCAGGAGACAGGACAGGAGAGGGGCCAAGGCTGTGCCCTGGACTCGTCCTTCCTGGGAGGGCAGCCTCCACGCATGGGTAGGCCCTGGGCGCCCGGACAGCGCGTAATCTAGCTCTGGCGGGTGGTGGGTGGGAAACCAGGCATGCGAGCCACAGGCCTGGTGCAGCAAGGCCCGCAGATGCTTAGGGATAGTAGGGGGAGGAGAGGGGGAGAGGGGGAGGGGAAAGGGGAGGGGGAGAGAGGGAGGGAGGGGGAGGGGGAGGGCGGAGGGGAGAGGGAGGGGAGAGGGGGAGAGGGAGGGGAGGGGAGGGGGAGGGGAGAGGGAGGGGGGAGGGGGGAGGGGGAAGGAGACCCTTGGTAAATGGAGCTTTGTTCAATGTGCCCTGGCTTTGAGGGAAGGAAGGGGCTACTTCTGCTTCAGCAATTTGCAAATGCCTCTTGGGGAATCAGACACACTTTGTATGGAGAGGTGAGTGGGAGTCACAAACGTCAAGGAAAGCTCAGGGCACCGAGGCTGCAGGACAGCTGGCCCACAGGCCTGGGGTCACTGAGACGACCTCTCCCTCCCGGGTCGTGTCCAGGATGGGCAGTGTGGCTGGAGACTGGTGGGGAGAGGCCACCCAGCGTCCATATGGAGGACGGGCCAGGAAGGGAGAACCTGGACGCAGTGTGGCCCCTGCCCGACCTGTCCACCGGGAGGCACACAGCTGAACCCCTCGGGGTCTCCAAGGACCAGCTCCTCCCACCCGGACCTCAGGGGAAGAGCTGTAGTCATGGTAACCTCTCCATCTTCTGACTAAATTTCGGAACTGGGAGTATTTGAGTCATCAGGAAATTCAATTAGCGGAGTGACATTCTGTCACACATGGCTCTGCACACTGATTCCCGCTTTCTGGGAGATAATTGGCATATTTGTGAAAAACTGCCATTTAATATTTATCAGCCACTGCTTTTCAGTAAATGAATACTCTGTTAAACTCCCTCCCCTAGTGACTCGGAGACAGAGTGGGCGAGGCCAGGAGCACAGAGGCTCAGGGCCAGTCCCGACTCCCGCGCCCCCCACAGGCCGAGGGAGGCTGTGTCCCTGAGAAGAGGGGATGGGCAGCACAGGTTCATCACCCCCAGGAAGGCTGACGCCCAGGGGCAGGTCAAGGGCCCATGGCCCAGCTCCCACCCGGTCCCCCTCGTCCCCGCTGCACTGAGAAGAAACTACCTGCCGACTCAGAGGAACAGAGAGGAGCCACGGTCAGCAGGGGCGGGGGTCAGGGCGTCTGGGAGGGGTCAGGGCACCAGCTCCCAGTTATAAGGGGAGTTCTGGGCCCTAGTGCAGCCTGGGGACGGTGGTTCACATTTCTGTGCACAGACTTGACAGCGGCTGACAGCACGGATCTTAAATGTTCTCCCCCCACACAGGAGCAACCACGAGAGGGTCATGAACTCGATCGTGTGGGTCCCTTCACGACAACGTGCAGGTAGATCAGGGCATCACTTCGCACGCGCTAAATCTATTGCAGTTTTATTCGTCAATTATCTAGTTATAAAGCTTGATAAAATAATAACAAAAATACAAATCGCCGGCAGGCCGGAGGGCTGCGAGATCAGCTCGTTTGCTAACGAGGTCCTTGGGGCTTCATACCCACTCCTGCTCCCCTCCCCTGGGGCGGGAGCCCCCCAGGCCACTCCCACCCTGCATCCCTCAGCCCCATCTCTCCTCCCCGTGGGTGGAGAGTGGGAGATTGGGATTGACATGTATACACTAATATGTATAAAACAGATAACTAATAAGAACCTGCTGTATAAAAATAAAATAACATAAAATTCAAAAAAATGAATAATTAATTATATCAAAAAAAAAAAAAAAAGAACAAATCCGGACGTGAATGGGGAGAGACGTTATGCAAAAGTCTGTTACAGGAGAGAGGACACCTCCATCTCAGGATCCGCGAGCATACCAGCACCAGCAGGAAGAGGCTTTCCCCGCAGGCAGAAACCAGGCTCAGCAGAAACTGGTCAGGGGAGGCCGGCAGGCATGGATTTGGCCGACAGCATGTGAGGGTCCCTGATTCTAAGGGGGCGCTCCCCACTCGGTCCCACCACGGCAACCCGGCATCGCCATGCTTTGCCTGGATTTTGTTTTGCTTTTCTCTTGTTCCTACTGGGGACCCTCCCTGGATGCCCCCCGACATCCACCTGCCCAGTCGTCCTTCAAATCCAAACCCCGACACTGCTTGGGGGCGTGGAGGACAGCCCCCTCCCCCCACCTGGAATTCCCACAAGGTCACTTCCTCTGTATCTCGGTCTGATGGTCTGTTGCCCCAGTGAGTGTGCCCAGGTGTGTGCCTGGCCCCCAGCTCTGGAGGAAGGGAGGGAGTGGTGGGTGGGGGTCTCCCGTATCCCCCAAGCCCTGCTGCACCCCCCACGGGCCCCTCAGAGCCGCCCCATCCCCCAGAGCTGTAGTGAGGGCCACACGTTCAGACACTCCTGTGATTCTCAATGTTCTAGGAGCCAAGTTAAGCAAAATTAAAACAGAAACAGGTGAAACAGACTTTACTGATATCGTTTTAAACTAATATAGTGTACACTTTATCATTTCAACATGTCATCAGGAGGGGAAAGCATTGGGACAGCTCACTTTTTTCACACTCGGTCTGAAGTCTGGTGCGTGTTTCACCTCCCGCATATCTCACTGTGGGCGTTTCAGACGCTCATGAGCTGTGCGGGTCCAGAGGGTCAGCCTCCCGCCCTGCGAGGGCCGGTGTGGCTGGACGGTCCTGCTTGCCCTGTTCCCGCCCCGCCTCCTCAGGGCCAGGGGATCCGTCCTTCTGTGGGGGACTCGGGTTTAGGTGGAAGAGACAGAATCTGTGCTCCATTGGCCCGTTTGCAGAAGCTCTGGCCCCAGGGTCCCAAGCCCCATCCTGGGCAGAGGCCGGTTTTCCTGGGGCTGCTGTAAATCCCTCCGGAGTTGGCACCCAGCAGGCTGGCCTGGCCTGGCCTGGCAGAGGCTGTGGCTTCCACAGTGACATGGGGGAGACCGTGAGAGGCGGACCCGGCCTGGAGGAGAGTCGCTGAGTGAGAGGGGCCTCCTCTGTCCCCACCCAGAGGCAGGTGGTGTCCGCACTGTTCTGGCGTCTGCTCCAGGCCCCTGTTCCCTGGAACCTGTGTTTCCTGTTTCCCATCCCTGCCCTCCACTAGAACGAAGGCCCGCAGTGGGCAGGGGCCCTGCTCTCTCATTCCTGCCGGAGCAAGTCCAGCTGACTGCTGCTTTGCCCACAGGGACACGAGGGGTCCAGGGCCAGGGAAGCAAGTCCCCCGCCCCTCTATGCTAAGTCCCCAGGGACGCAGACCAGGACCACTCCCGGTGTCCAGCCCAAGTGACCCTCAGGGATCGGGGCACACTAAGCGTTGTGAGTCCAGAAGTTCCCCCCCCCCACCCCGTGCCCAAAGACGTTTAGTCACAAGACCAGGACCCAGCCCATCAGGGACCCACCTGCTCTCATCAGACAAGGCTCCCAGGGAGGGGCTGACTCTCCCACCTGGGGGCCTCCCCCCGGGGCTATTCCACAGCCCCAAATCAGAAACAGTCAAGGGAGGGGGCCCTCCAGAGTCACCTCCTCACTGAGCAGCTCCCTGAGATGGTGGCCCCAAAAGGAGGGTGGGAGGTGGTTGGGGTTAGGGGAGGGTGGGAATCCCAGGCTTCACTGCCTGCTCTCCTCTGGAGTCACTTGTGTCTGCCCCGCTGGACCCTGGAAGCCCAGGAGGGGGCTGCCCAGCTCGGCAGAGAGTTGCCAGGACGACGTGCCAAATGAGTGAGCAAGTGAGGGGCTCCGTGGGTTCTTGGGCACCTCTGGCCTCTGATGGCTGAGTTCTCCCAGGCAACCTGGGGCTCCGAGTCTGCAGGTGGACGTTTGCCAAATGCTGGGGCCTACAGCACCTGCTGTGCTGGCTTCAAATGCAGTTCTGGGCCCTGCCGCGGGCTTTCTGAGTCAGGATCTCCTGGAAATGCTCACCCGCGCCGGCCCAGGGATGCCAGGCCACAAGACGCTCCCACAAGAGGGCAGGAAGGCGGTGCCCGGCGGACAGCCAAATGCCCTGGGCAGCTCTCAGCCTGCGGGGAATCTGCTGGTCCCTCCTGGAGCCTGCCCGTCCTGGTGTGATGGCCATGGGGCAGGGAGCATCCCTGGGGTGCCCTTCTCCGCAGCAGCCAAGGCTCGGGGGCCCCCTTGGGCTGCACCTGCTCTGCCCGAGGGCCGCCCGTAGGTGCCACTGCACAGACCTGAGTGGAGCAGACAGCTAGGGGCCTCTGGACTGGAAGATGTTACAGCCGGGCTGGACTGAAGACAGCAAGAGCTGCTGAGAGCCCGCGGTAGAAGAGAAGGCAGGGGGTTGGGTTCTCTGCATTTTAGAAAAGCATGGACTGATCCACACTCAGAGCTAGGAGGGGCCAGTCCTGTTGGCCCGAGCCCCGGGGCAGCCCCTCTGTGGGTCCCACAAAATGACCGCCCAGCCCTGCAGACACCGCGGGGGTGGGGAGGCCCGCCTGCCTGGGCCCCTGCATCCTCTGCCGTCCTTTCCTGCTCTTTCAGGTACGGGTGGGGTGGTGCCTGCCCCCAGCAAAACCCCGTCCCGCCCAGAGCCTGCCCTGCAGGCCCAAGATGCCCTCGGGACAGCCGGACGCAGGTCCCCACTGGTGGAGGGCTGAGCCCCAGCCTGGGCCCTCGGATGCTCAGGGGTCCCTCAGCACCCTAAGAGCAGGGTGCTTTCCTCAGCACTTCCGTTTGTTTCCAAAAGGCAGAAGCTCTGATGCGTCAAGCTTGTGTCTATTGTGTTTACTGTGTGTTTGTTGTGTGTCACTCACACTTTGTTGCAGAAATGCAACAACCAGGTCTACTTAGCTATCACATCTTCTCTTTAATCCTATTGTCTCAGCTAAAATCCGCCCGCCCCGAGAACAGGATTCCCAAGGACCTAGGACCATGTGTGGGGAAACGCGGAGGGGCCACCATATGAGCTTGGGCCCAACAGCCAACCGCTGTGACCGCTGTCCAGGAGCACAGTGACCCAGGCAGGCACCCCTGAGCCAGGCCACCCTCAGTCCCCGTCCTTACACGCACCATGATCCCCCCCAAATTGTTTCTAGACAAACCCCTAAGTGTCCCCAGGAGTGACTCCTAAGTCCTATTTTAAACGTGAGCCAGCAGTGACTCGGGGCCTGGGCCGGGTGGCAGGTGAGGACACGGGGCCCAGGACCAGGCAGCAGCTTCCTTACCTGCCGGTGGGGTCAGAGCAGGGCTCACCTCCGCCTCCTGGGAGAGCAGGCAAGGCTGCCCCCGCGACACGTGTCTGCAGCTGTCATCACCACTGTTTGATGAGAACCAGCACGCATGAGCAGGGAGAAAACCACCAAGGATCAGAGTCAGACGATCCGAGCACCCGTCACTGCCAATGCTGATACTTTGTGTAGTTCTAATCGACAATTTCACATCCTTCAAGTCTTAAGAGCGGCTTTAAACTCCCAGTTCCTTCAACCCTGGATGGGGCTCCCCTGTGGACGTCCCACTGGAGATAGAGGCATGTGACTCAGAGCACCCCTGCAGCGGGGCCAGGCTGTGTCAGGCAGGGCCACCCCAGCCCTGGTGACAGCTCTGTGGAGGGACCACCTTCCTGGGGGGAGGAAAGCTCAGCTTGGGGCAGCGTTCAGAAGACGTTTTCTTTTAGAGCCTTTCCTGCACAGACAGGATGCAGAAAGTGGAGAGAAAACGGATTTAGAGATTATCTACTTTTATTTAAGGAAAAAACCCTTAATTTTGCATAATCAACTGGTGTGCACAGAAGCGGTGCAGCTGGCAGGGATTCTGGGCTCTATTCAGGTGAGTGAAAGGCCTGGGGGCCGAGAGCAGCATCTGTAGGGCTGTTGCCACCTGCAGCGCTAAGTGCCCTGATTCAGTGGCACTGCAGCTCGGAGGGAAGGTGGCTTGTGAGAGGGCAAGTGCTCCTGTCTCATCCTGGAGGGGCAAGAACTGGCCCGGCGCCACCGAGACCTGGACAGGTGAATCTGGGTGTGCGTATGCCAGGCCCCCCTCTGCACGAACACTCGGCAGCCGCCCCCTCACAGCCTCCAGGGAGGGACGGAGATTCAGTCTCTATCGGATTTGAGTTTGTCCCTTCAGAACCCACTCCCTTTTCCACTCCTGCATTTGTTCGTTCATTCAAATTTGGTCGACTCCAGAGCTGTGGTCTGAATGCTTGAGTCCCTCCAAAATGTATATGTTGAAATCCTAACCCCAATGTGATGGTATTGGGAGGTGATGAGGTCAGGAGTGTGGGGTGCCCATGGAAGGGATTAGCGTCCTTATTACAGAGACCCCAGAGAGCTCCCTCTCCCCGTCCACCACCTGAGGACACAGCAGGAAGATGCTGGCTGTGAACCGGAAGGAGGTTTCTTCCCAGAAACCCACCATTCTGGCACCTTGATCTGGGGTTTCCAGCCTCCAGAGCTGTGGGAAATAAGTTTCTGTTGTTTATAAGCCCCCAGTCTTATGAGAGCCCAGGTGCTCTTCTCCTTGGGAGGATACAGAGGGCCCAAACCCGACACAGGCCAGAATCCAGGGCTGGGGACAGGGGTCAGTGAGGACAGTGACATGGGTGGTGGGTAAGAGAGGGTCTACCGATGCCACTACCCGCCAAACAGCCAGCAGGACACGCACCAGGCCAGTCCTTTGGAGTTCAATGGCCAGAAGCCACAAGACCACACAAGTCACATTGCACCGTGGGGTGTCCCCAAACACCCACTCGTCACCTCATGAGGAGAGCAGAGGGAAACACATCTCAAAGCCTAAGAATTTGCCCCAGAGAGTTTGCATTGCCCAAACCAGATGGCTTCAAATGAGACATTGCACTACTTAGTGTCTCTACCACCAGGGAGGTGACATCCCCCAGAGAGGCTTTGCTGGTGGAAGAGAAGGAAGGAGCAGCCCCAGCTGTTAGGACACCCGTGACCTGCTCCCAGCCTGTCCAGCCCTTTCCCCCACCCCTGCTCAGACCTGACCTTCCAGCGGAAGTGACCTGAATGATGTGCCCTCGGGGAGTGGACAGATGTTCCCCAGGGCTCTGCTCCGGGCACCTTCAGGAATGGCGGGTGAGCCGGGTGGCTGGGACAGCGGGGACAGGGGCAGAATGGGGGCTGGAGGGGAGGGAAGACGGCTCAGAGCAGGACCCAATGGAAAGGGAGCCAAACGCTCAGGCCTCTCCAAAGCCCCAGAGGAATGGAAAAGTGTAGCCACCACCCGGCAGGGACAAGCATGGGGTGGTGACAGATGGGTCCCCAGCACCATCAGTCTCCCAGGAAGGAGGGGGTTGCCGAGGGGAGGGCTGCAAGGGGAATGGGCTGGAATTGGATTTTCTGGTTGTGCTGACTTCTGAGAAGGAGGCAAGCTGTTGAGAACACACGACAGGCTGTACCAGCGAGGAAGCGGGTGAATCATGCACATCACATCGCCGGTTCAGGGAAATACTAACCACTTTCTCCCAGTCACCCTATCACCACCCGAGGGGAATCAGACAGGGATGCAAATCCGCCCATGGCACACCCTCCTCCACCCAGGGGGGTGGCAGGAAGTGGCCTTCCCCTCGCTGACCATCAAGACCCCTGCCCCCTAGGGGGCTCGGTCCCTGGAGACAGAGCCAAGGCCCCAGGCCCCAGTCACTGGGCATCTGCAGCAGAGGTCGTGTGACCTTGGCAACCGCTCACCTCCCCTGGGGAAGCCAGACCCGCCTCCGGGGCTGCTCAGGGGCCAGGGGAGCACTGGCTGTGACAGGGGAGGGAGGTGCCAAAGCCAGTGTGTCTGCAACTGCTCCCAGGTGGGACCTTTGTCATCAGAGGGTGAAGACGGAGGCCCCCGGTCTGGAGGTGCGAGGAGTTTGCTTGAGAAGGGCCACACACGTGCCGGGGGCCCTGGGACATCACCGTGGGGAGCCCCCAAGGCTCCGTCCAGCCCCCAGGGCGCCAGCCCTTCTCCCCTTGTCTTTCCAGTGGTGGGTGAAGCTGGTGCCAACGCTGACCACAGGACACCAGCCTCCTGCAGCACCTCAGTGACTGTGTTTCTTGGCTGGTCCCCCCTCACTGGACCCATGTCAAGCCTGATGTACCGTGAGCCCCATGTGGGTACCAGGTGGCAGGCGGAAAGTGCGTGTGGAGAGCACAGTTCTGTGACCTCAGCTCACAGAGCACGAAGCCAGGAGAAGGGGGGTGCAAGTCTGCTGCATCTAAGTCCTGGACCACGTCCAGAAGCGTTTCTCCCTGTTAAGAGGGGCTGCAGCCGGACACCAGGAGGATACGAGAGGAAGGAGCCTCTTGAAGAAATCTAGTCTTGAAGCCCAGTGGGGAGGATGGCAGGATAAAGCCCACCCGCCAGTTGGGGGCACAGCGGTGGCCAAGGCTCATTTATAAGGAGGCAAAAGAGATGAAATGCCCATGATTAAATGTAACAGGAAATATGCGAGACCTGTGTGAGAACAACTTTAAGACATTCACGGAAAAAACAAAGTAAATCTGCGCAAATGGAAATGAACTTAGTATCACAAAGGTCCTTTATAAATTCAGTACAATCACACACTCAAAAAATACTAATGGGTTTCTTTATGGCTTTATCTGGGATTAGCCAGGGATGTTTAAACATCGTATGGGAATATACAAGCAGAAGCACCTGGGAAAGACATATGGGAGGGAGGGTTGGCTAGCTCTGGTGACATTAAAGGAACCATGAAGCCTCCACCGCAATCAGCGTGGCCCTGGAGTGAGGGGACAGACAGACAGACAGAGGAACAGAGTGGGAAGTGCAGAAACAGACCAACAGAGCTGGGTGGGATGGGGATGGCCGAGACCAGGAGAGGCACCAGAAGTGTCCCCCAAGCCGCACGTAGCCTTGTGTGTGTGTGTGTGTCCGTGTGCACAGAGGTGCGTGCGTGTGTGCCTATGTATGACCTTCCCCTGTGGGAAGGTCTCAGAGCCGTGCAACCCTGTGACAGGCAGCAACATGGCCTTTGGGGAGGAGCTGAAACAGACAACGTTGAACCCGTTCAGCCGGCCGCAGAGCAGGGGCCCACCCCCTCCTGTGATGTCTGTCCCCGTAAGTACCGCAGAGCTGAGCCCACAAGGAGCAGAGATGGACGAGCTAGTCCTTGCGGGATTATACCTAAGTGAGCTCCTCACACTACTTTGTCCGCAGGAGGAATTTGGGGAATGGACCGACAGGGCCCTGGGAGTTTGGGGCTCCTGGGCAGGAAGGGGTGATGTGAGGGATGCTGTGGTTTGGGGATAGAGGCGGCCAGGACCCCAGAGATGGAAAACTCCCACAGGCAAAGCCCCGTTGGGCTGATGGAGAGCTCGGACGCCCAGGGCCTGGCTGGTGCCCCACTGGATGGAGCCGGGGAGGGGGCCGAGGCAGGAAGTCCACTCTGGGCCATGAGTGGGAAGCAGAACAGGGGTTCGGGCGCCTCCCAGGCTGAGCCCTGGACCTTGGCCAACCCGATCCGCCAGCCCCGGTCCACCCAGGGCTTGCTTCCAGCCATGAGACCCTTCTACACACACTGGGCTCTGAGCCCCCAACCCCACAGGCCTCCCGAGGACGCGGGAGTGGGCCGCACGTAGGGGCCAGCACGTGTTAGCCTGAGCAGAAAGCAGGCTCCCCCTCACTCCCCTCCCCGGTCCCCGCACATGCCCCAGGGTGGGGACAGCTTGTCCCTTCCTCCGGCCCCAAGTCACCCCGGGCTCACAAGGAACCATGCAGGGTCAGGGCACCTGAGCACAGTGCTGGGTGAGCAGGTACCCTCCCTGTGACCTCGGGTGCTGCCCTGGGGGGGGCCTGGCATGGCCCCTAACCCTTCACTTGCTCACCCCCCAAACCAATCAAGTTCCAGGTCACTGAAAACAGGAAACAAGGAAAGAAAAAATAAATTAAACTCAGAAGCAAGGAGCAGAGAGGAGCAGTCAGTCCAAGCTTTGCTTTTTCTGGAGGCGCCTGAGGCATCCCACATCCCAAGTCTCTCCTGCCCATGTCTAAAGCGCAGCGAGGAGACAGGAAACGAGGCAGCAGCAAAGAAATTCACTTCCTCGCCTCGTTTTGAATAATCCCTAGGAAAAGTTCTTGGAATGATGTGAGGGTTCTGATAATTGGCCAATATGTTTTGTCCTTCAACAAAGGCATGAGGGTGCGGGAGGGTGCTGAGAAAGAAAAAAACCTTCTCCTTTAAAGTAATATCCTTGTTTGCGGAGTGGAAGTAATATCTCGTTGATTGCATTTGCTACTGTGTATCTGTCTCTCTCAATCCAGCTGCAGGAGGCGACCTCCAAATAGAGTTAATTTAATCGGCAGAAATCACCCTGCAACTGACTTTCCGGAAACTGAGATTAGATGAAATCTCTATTCCAACGAGCCTGCCTGTCATTAACTGTTCCCTGTGAAAAGCCTAATGTACAGCATTTAAAAATCTCCCCAGATGTTGTCAGATTCCATAAAGGCGCTCTTCTATTAAGGAATTAGCAACAAGGGCCACGGGACTTGGTGATGAACAGACGGACCCCAGGATCTTGCTGTGGACAGGTTCCTGTGGACTGAGGCTGTGAGTGGCGGGCAGCAGAGACCCCAAAGCCACCTGCCCAGGGAGCAAGAAAGATGCGGGGACCCTGAGAGAGCAGAGAGGGAAGAGGCCAGCTCCCCTCTGAGCAGGCTTGGGGTCCCCACAAGGCAGGGACACCTGCCTTCCGCAAGGCCACAGGAAGGACGTGACTGCCAGGTTCAGCCCGTTCACCTCACCTGCGCTCTGGGCTGGAGCTTAATCACGTGGACGATGTGACCACGAGCACATCCGTGTCTCACGTGTGTTCCTGCTTGCAAACTGGGGGCCCCTGGCGCCCTGCACGACCTCCAGGTGACTTTGCACGCATGTACTCCAGGTTGGGCGGGATGACTGATCTCTGACCCCAGTGTACAAACCCGCTCTGTGTTCTCCAGGTTGGGACGAGGGGGTCGAAGTCAGAGCTCTGACTTCCCTCCCCGTCTCTGTGCCCAGTGCCCACATCTATAAACCGGCTCCATGCTGGTCCCTCCGTGTGGGGATGCTGGGATTCCCTGAGGCCAGGCTGTAGGGACCAGTCTACCTTAGGCACAGGGGAAGGGCTTCCTGCACGTGACCTTGGATTGATACTTTGATTAGTGCTTTCACCCCCTGTAGCCATAAGATGAGGGGTGGGCTTGTCCAGCGCCCCGTAACTCATCAGAGCCTGATGGGGCATGGGGCGGCCAGGCCATCCACTGGTTCCCAGTTCAACCGAGAATTACATCTGATTTCTCCTTGGAAACCATGCAAACAAGAAGGGAATGGCAAGACATCACTGATTTTTTTACACTTACCGTGTGTCCTGCAACCTTGCTAAACTCACTTATTAGTTCTAGTAGAGCTTTGTATGCTGCAATGGGTATTCTCCATAAATGATCATGTCATCTGTGAATAAAGACTTCCCTTCAAACAAACAAACAAACAAACAAACAAACAAAAAAGGGAATGGCATGAAATATTCAAAGCGTTGAGAGAGAAAAACAAAAAAACCCTAAAATTCTGAAACCTGAGTAATTATCCTTCAGAAGTGAAGGAAAAAGAAAGCCTTTCTCAGATAAACAAAGTTTGAGGGAGTTTGTGCTAATATACATGCCTTGTGAGAAATGTGAAAACAAGTTTTTTAGAGAGACAGAAAATGATATAGTTCAGAAACTCTGTTTAAAGAAAGAAAGAGCATTAGAGAGGACTAAGTGAAGGTACAGTAAACATTTATTTTCTTATTCTTAATTGATCTAACAAATGACAGTTAAAGATAATAATGACAATGTATTTGATTATGTATCCTTATGTATGTATCTTATGTACATCTATCTATGCTGATATATAAATAAAATGAATGTCAGGATAATACAAGTGACAAGAGGGAGGAATTAGGATTGTCTGGTTATTATGAGGCACTTAAACTACCCGTTAAGTGGTATAGTATTAATTGAATGTGTATTCGGATTGGTTGTAAATGTAAGCTGCAAACTCTAGGCAATAAGTTTAAAACAAAGTTAAAAAAGAAATACAACTGATACACTAAGAAAGGAGATTATATAAAATGTGCAATTAAAACCACGAAAGGCAGAAAAAGTGTTTCAGACAAAAATAAGAACAAAGAGCAAGGACATCAGACAGAAAACAGGTTTAGTTTTGTAGAAGCTGAAAGATTATTCTAAAATGTATACAAAAATTCAGAGTCCACAATAAATAAGACGATCTTGAAAAAGAGCAAAGTGGCCAGACTTCTCCATTGGCTATCAAGACTCGTTATTGAATACAAGCTCCAGTGATTAAAAGCGTGGTACTGGTGCAAGAATGGTCAGGTAGAACCCAAAAGTAGACCTTGCATACGTGGAAATTGATTCATGACAGACTCCCAGGAAGCAGTGGGGAGAGGATGCCTTCAACAAATGCAGCTAGAGATGATCACACTAAGTGAAGTCAGTCAGAAAGAGAAAGACAAATATCATATGATATCACTCATATGTGGAATCTAACATACAACACAAATGAACTTACCTGTGAAACAGAAACAGACTTACAGACAGAGAGCAGACTTGTGGTTGCCAAGGGGGAGGAGGTTGGGAGAGGGATGGAGTGGGAGGCTGGGATTAGTAGATGCAAAGTATTATATATACGATGGATAAACAACAAGGTCCTACTGTATAGCACGGGGAACTGTATTCAATATCCAGTGATAAATTATAATGGAAAAGAATATTAAAAAAAAGAATATATATGTATAGCTGAATTACTTTGTTGTACAGTAGAAGTTAACACAACATTGCAAATCAACTCTACTTCAATAAAAAAATAAAATAAAGAAACAAAAATAAAATCAAATGATGTTGGAACAATTGAGTATTTGTGAGGAAAAAAAAAAAATCGAACTCGAACCCTTGATCACACCATACATAAAATTGAATCCAGGTGGATTGATAAACAAAAGAATCAATCTCCTAGAACATAATAGGGAAGAAAAGCTTCATGATTTGGAGAAAGATTTCTTGGCCACAAATACAAAAACCACAAACATTGGAGACTAAACTAATTGAATGCGGTACGTAGTGCCTTAATCCACATCTATTCACGGCACACACACCGGCGCATACCACAAACGTAATTTTGAGAGAAAGAAGCTTAACACAAAACAACCCGTGCTGCATAATCGTATGCCCTGTGTGGCAGCGTTCAGGGCTGATATTTAGGGGGTAAATGACTCAATTTTAAGAAGTAATTCAAGAGTGTGGTTACCTGCAGGACAAGAGTAGAGTCTGGGGTTGGTGAGTGGGCCTGGAGGGTTTCAGAGAGCAAACAGGGTCTGTATGACCTGCTGTTGATTACGTGGTACTCATTTGATGAAACTGAATTAAGATGCACCTTATGCATCAGGTATTATTCTTCATATTAGAATGTTTAAACATGGTGACCTCCAAAATTTATCACCCTAACTGTAAATAGTTGCAAAAATGTGATTTTCATGGTATTTCAGATGTTAAAACTATTACGTTATTACTTCACATTTTTGCAACAGAATCTAAATATACAGCAATGGATACCAGGCATCTATTTTTTAAAGGCTTCAGTAAGTGCTGGGTTTAAGTTGAAACGGAAGCACTTAATTTTTACCTTCCTTTCATACACTCATTCCAGTCCTCCATTAAATTGTAACCTAACATATTTTATGTTTTCAGGGTTTTTGATCATCCTATCATAATTTCCTATTATAACATGGATAAATATGTATATAAATTGATATTTTTTTAATATCCAGGTGCCGCTGGGTTTTAAATCCTAAAATTTCTTCTAGGTTGAGTTATGATTACACTTATTTTCGCAACACTAGATTAATAGCACATGAACGTAGTATACATTTTGACAAATGCTTAGGAAACATAAAAAGGTTTTTTAAATGCATCTCATCCCCACATTTAAATCACACCCCCTTAGGTGGTCTAATTGCTGGAATGAAGCGGCATTCAATTTTATTCTTACTTTTAATTTTAGAAATTTAATCTAAAGCACTGAGAACGTGCTCATATAAATAAGGTGAGAATGAAGGGAATGTTTTCGTTCGATGTACATCATTTCATTGAAGTTGGACACTGAGCTGTGTGCCAGCGAGCCCACTGTCTGTGGTACCCACGTGTCCCCCGCCGTGATGCTGTACTCACTGCATGATGTCGACAAGGGGTCCGTGCTCCCTCCCCTGGAAAAGCTGGCGGCCTGGGACTCTGAGGCTGGACCCAAAGGGGGTATGTACTATACCCCACCACGAAGATGGCTGATACCAAAAATCCAGAGAAAGACAGGTTTTGGGGAGAATGTGGAGGCTTCAGACTGCAGACCCAGCTGTGGTCCAGCCCAAGGCCCGCATGAGTCAGCAGGTGCGGGAGTTAGGATGCCTTGGAGGGGGACTGCCTCCACCTGAGTATCCCTGAGATACAGCCGCCTGCCCAGCCCGTCAACGGTGACGGACGGTAAGGACACGGCTGTCCTTGTCTGCTTCCCCAGATTTCAGGGGTTTCCTTCCACAGTAACCTGGTCATGCCACGCCCACACGAGGGATCTGGCATCAGACATTATTTTAAATGATTATGACTTAAGCATTAAAATCAACTTATGATTATCATTCAAATTAAACTGTTACTAGAATTACCTTAAGTTTTAACAAGTTATGTGAGAGGCTGAGCTTAGTTGAAAGGAAAGAATTTGAAACTTACCTGAATTTGTAAAAATCATTTGTTACCCAGTCATTGGAAATTCTCTCTCTTTCCGCCCCCCCAAATCAACAATAATTTGAATTGTCTTTTTGTTTAAAGACCATTGTTTTAGAACAGAAAACTTCAGTCTATGGGCCAGATACAGCCTACAGCCTGTTTAGATTTTTTTTTTGTATGACCCACCCCCTATAAATGGATTTTTAAAGGGTCTTACTAACAACAACACATGTGATGGAGGCTGCATGTGACCAACGAGCCTAAGATGCTTACAACCCGGCCCTTTACAGCGCAAGTTGGGGAATCTCTGCTTCGGGAAATCCTTTTCCAGGGTTTTGGTGGTAAAGTCCCCATTTTTGTCTGAAAAATATTTTTTCCTTCCTTTTCTCTCAAACACTAGATGTAAAAGTATTGACTCATATTTTTTCTTCCATCCTTCGGAGATATTATTCTACTATTTTTTCTTGCCTCTGCTGTTCCTGCCAAGGGTTCTGTTATTAGCACAGTCGGTGATCTTTGGAGGTGATAGGTCTTTTCTCTCCGGCTACTTTTAAATTCTTACCTTTGATCTGGTATCTTTCAGGTTGCTTTTCAGGGTCGTTCTCAGTGTGAAAGTCTTATTGTTATACTCTTGTATTCATAACAAGTCTTCCGTATGAGGATTCACGTCTGTCACCAATCTTAGAGAAGGCTCAGCCAGTCTCTCTGTGGCTATTGCCTCTCCCCAGCTTCCTCTGGTCTCTTTTTCTGGAACTACAATTAAACTATGGTGTTTATGGGTTTTGGTGTTTGTCCTTCAAGTTCTTTCCTGCCTCTTTGGGAACTTATTCAGTTCTCCCTTCCATTTTTGCCAATTGTCTCTCTTTTAAAAAATAATGATTTTTTTTCACTTCTTAAGGTTACCTTTTTTTTTTTTTTTTACTTTTCTGATATTCTTGGTATTCTTAATAGTTTTCTGATCTGTGCTGAGGTTTCTGATCTCCCTTTTTGTTGATTAAACATTCAAAAACAAATGGGCTTTGTGGTCAGCATTTCAGCCCCCCAGGTGCTGGGGGTCTGCGTCCCTGTCCCAGGTGCTGGGTGTCTGCGTCTCCTGTCCCCATAGCACTCTTGGAGCACCCTGAGTGTTTCGTCCTTTGGGATGTGAGCTGCTCAGCAGGGCTTTGTCTGAGAATCTGCTCAACTAGGAGAAGTACTTGAATCTCTTTTTTTGGTCATTTTTAGGTTTGCAAGCTATGCAGGTCGAGTTAATGCAAACCCAGCTGAGGACAGAGTCGGGCTGCCTTTCTCTTTGCCCTCAGGCTAATCCTTGTTCCCCTCATCCTTCACTGCCTTCATAGCCTTGGAGGACCACTCTTCATTTCTTTGGGAGGGGTCTTCGTTCAGGGCTGCCTACCCCCATCCCAGGCGCACAACCTTGAAGACTCCAGCCAGGCGTCTTGGGGGCCAAGATGGACCAACAAGCCTTCAGCCCTCACAGCAGCCGCGGGACCCCAGGGTTCCTGTCTGCAGCCTCTCGGTCTTGTTCCTGAGACCTTCTCCACTTTCTCTAGAGCTGAGCTGTGCATTGACAAGGATGTTTAATTTCTATATGCAGCTTTTCTATGTTTCTGGAAGGACAGGGTATGTGAGTCCACCCGTTGCTGTAAGGGGACGCTCTCACGATCCCTCTCAGACCCATAACTGGACACGCTGCCCGCGACAGACAGTCAGTTACCGCCCACCAGGATGGGGCAGGAGAACCTCCACTGGCCGGGAAGAAAGCCAAGGGCACCTGTGAGGAGGGGAGGGGTTTGGGTGGGAGGGGCCCACCCGAACAGAGCTCTTGGCCTGGGGATACCTGGCTACTGAGCACCTGCTCTGTGCCAGGCCTTCCCCAGGTGCTGTGGACACAAGGAGAGGAAAATAAACGCCATAACTGGCAAAGCGTGTTCTGAGTTAATCGGCCCTAAGTGCCCCAGCCATGGTCTGTGTCTGTCTCTCCAGTTAAAACGTTTGTCATGTGGTCTTTACCTACCTGTTCCTCTGTCTGCCACACCAGACACAAGCATCTGTGTCCCAGAGCGGCCAGACTCCATTTTATTCAGGTCTGTACTTGTGCACCGGCCTGGTATCTGGCATAAAGCGAGGCTGGAATTACCTGGTGGAGGAGTAGCTTAGTTCAGCGACTCAGGAAGTGGGTTTAATCAGGGAGGTCTCGGGAATGGAAAGCCTTCATCGCCGTCACCCCGGCCAGCCGACAGCTCCGGTCTCCCGGGCGCATCCAGCTTGGTCCTGATGTAGTGGGGGGCAGGACCCCACCCTCCATGGCTCCCTCGTGCAGCGCCAGGACACGCACCCTCCACCACACCCTGGGCCTGGGGTCCAGCTGCCCTGTGGCTCCCACACGGGTGGTGCACCTGCTGTGCCGGGCCACGCCCGGGGGGCCTGGGGGCTCTCGGGGAGGGTGGGGGGTAGAAGGATGGCCTCCCGCGGCTGGTCCCCAGGCCTGGCTGACCCGCGGCGGCCTCGGCAGGAGGCACCCCTGTCCCCCTGCTCAGCCCGCAGCTCCCCATCCTCGCATGGCAGACCCAGCCTCTGCAGAGCCTCGGAGGGACCCACACTTGACAGGTGGAAGGGGGTGTCAGGTACACGCTGGGCTCCAGTGGGGCTCACTTTCCTCTCACGATGTTCATCTGAACTGACTCCATCACCACCTGGCAGGGCCACCTGACCCAGGGTTCTGCGTCACTAGCTGGGGTCGCATCCTTTGACCTCCGGGTGCCAGGCGGCAATGCTGGGACTCTGCGCAGGCCCCCTGCGCTCCTGACAAGCAGTCTGGGGCCCTGGGACCCGCTCCCTCACCTCGAGCTCTTACCGGGCACCCCTTTGACAGAACAGCTCCAGCCAGAGGGTTCGCCTGGCTGTGTGCAAAGCTCTCACCTGGGGGAGGTGCCAGGTGTATTGGGGCACGGCCGTGGCCAGGGCAGGGGCAGGGAGAGGCAGGTGGGGGACAGATGGGCTGCCTGCCAGGGCCCTCCTCCCAGCTCTGAGGTCTGCAGGGAAGTCCAGGGCAGGGAGGGCCGAGGACCAGTGCGTGTTGGCCACAGGATGAGGACGGAGTTGCCTGAGGATGGGCTAAGGTGGAGAGGCAGCAGGTGCCGCGTAAATGGCCTCGGGGGTGGGGGGCATCCAGCTTGGGGAGGGGCAGACGAGGGGAGGCCGCGTGGAGCAGAGGCCCGGCTCTCCCAGGACTCTTCCAGGAAAAACAAAGACAGATATTAAGCAAAACAAATGTACCTTCTAACTCCTCTGTGCTCTTAAAGGCACTCAGAGGGCAGGATTTCATTCCACATTAAATAATTCACTGCGACACCACCCACACCAACCAGCGGCTGAACCCGCTGGGCCGGGAGACTCTGTTCCTCCTCCAGATCCCAGCCTCCGGCCCCCAAACCCCAGGCAACTGCGGCCGCGGCCAGCGGGCCCTTCTGGGGAAGAAACGTCTGCGGGTGGGGGGGAAAGAGGGTCAACAAAGCCCCAGCGAACCTTCCTCGGGTGCCCCGGCCCCGGCCCGTTCTTTGATTGTGAGGCCCAAGCTCTCTCCATCAGTCTTGCGGGGTTTCGGCTGCAAGCCAGGCTGGTTCTCGCTGGGTGGAAACCGCTGCTGCAGACGGTGTAGAAACTTGGCCTCGGGAGTCCGAAACCCAGGACACCCTCCAGCAGCTCTGCAAAAATAATCCCGAGTTACTCCCGACTTGCCCAGGGGCTCCTGGGTGATCCTGGCATCTGTGCTTCCTCCCTGCGGGGTGCCCGGCACGAGGTCAGGGCTTGGCCCCCAGGCAACCTGTCCGCAGGCCCTAACCTCTGCGTCCTCCAGCCTCTTCCTTCCTTCAGCGAGACTGGGCCAAGCAGTGGTTACGCCGGGGCTGGGGACCCAGTGGGCAGGGCCGACAGTCTGCAGGGCACAGAGGGCCTGACGGGACACTCGGAGCCAGGCGGGCACAGAGGAGGGTCAACGGCTGCTGGAGAAAGAGCACGCGAGGGGGGAGAGGGCAGGGATGTGCGGGGCCAGCAAGGGAAGCAGCTTCTGCGACGGCCAGGACACCTGCCCGACCGTGGGAACGGGACCCCCAGAGCAGGGCCGGGGAGTGGGGTGGGCAGAGCTGGACGCGGACCAGAAGAGGACAAACCAAGAGAGAGGGCTGCCACACGGAGCAGAGCACGCACCTCACGGGCCCGGGCCAGCCTGGCAGGGGTTAAAGCCTTCAGAACCGACATTGCGCAGCTAGGTAGCTGGAAAACTCTCTCCAGTGAATGAGGAGGAAACCGCGGGAGCAGAAAGCAACCCAGGGCCCATATTCCTACCCTACTCCACACCCTATGACAGACCCTAGTCATCACCCTGGTCCACACCCTGGTCCTCACCCTGGTCCTCACCCTGTTCCACACCCTGGTCCTCACCCTGGTCCTCACCCTGATCCACACCCTGGTCCTCACCCTGGTCCTCATCCTGATCCACACCCTGGTCCTCACCCTGGTCCACACCTGTCTTCACCCTGGTCCACACCTGTCTTCACACTGGTCCACACCCTGGTCCACACCTGTCCTCACTCTGGTCCTCACCCTGGTCCACACCCTCGTCCTCACCCTGGTCCACACCTGTCCTCACTCTGGTCCACAGCCCCTACCCACCCCACCTGGAGACTTGTTGGCATCTGCACCTCACTCTTCCCCACGCCCCACAGGTGGCTCCTTGCCCTGTCCCAGCTCCCATGGGGCCTGCCTCCAATCCCATCAGACACCTGGTTGCTGGACCCAGAGCTGTGCATGATCTCTGTTTCTTCTTTCTCCTGCAGCCCGTCTCTGACCTCCAAATCCTGCCCATTTGAATGACCTCAAGGCACGTCCGGATCCAGCCCTCCTCAAGCTGTCTCCTCCAGCCTGCCCTGTCGCCCCCCTGATTTCTGCAGGGAACCCCTGTCTACTCTCTGCATAGAAGCCAGTCAGACCAGGCGTGCCCCGCCGGGACCCCGGACATCATCACAGCACGGCCCCAGGACCCGCCTGCACCTGTCACCGCCCCCTCCCCCTACCTCCCTCCAGCCACCCCGGACTTCTTGTTATCCATGCGAAAGATCACGTTCGCCAAAGCCTCAGCACTCTGCACGTCTGTGCCCTTTGTCCTGAGCTCTTTTCTCCCATCTAGCCACGTGACTTGCTCTTGCCTCTCCTTCAGGACTTTTCTCAAAAATCACCTCCTCAAAGAGGCCCTCCAGGACTGCAGTATCTAAGCCAGCCCCTCTGTCTCCCCGCCCCTCCCCTGATTTCTGTTTCTTGCCAGCACCTGGCCTCCTTCCAGTCCTTGCTTATCCACTTCCTTGCTGGTCCACCCGCCGCCCTTTCTGCCCTGTAAGCTGCAGGAGTGCATGGGCATATCTGCCCTACTCCCCACCTCACCGGCAGCCTTTACAGGGGGGTAGCTGCCCACACAGTTTTGAGTGGGTGAACTGAGCCCCTACTTGCCTTGGACCACACCAGGCGCCCTAGTTCATTAAACCGCACCAGGAAAGCTGAGGCAGGCACTGCCCTGAGTCTACGGGTAGACCTGCAAGGCTCCAAGGGTCTGGAAGACGCTGACCCCTGCACGCCTGGCCCAGGAGGCCATGGGGACCCGGGTGAGGGGGGTGAGAAGCTCTGCGGTCCGAGGCTGCCCCGTGCCCCTAGTGACACATCTGTCTTCATGTTGCTTTGCCGACAGCAGCCCCGACGTGTCCCCCAGTGTAAGCACTGCCAGGGATGCAAACACCATGCCGTGCTGTAATTGCTCCGTGAATCTGTATCCTCTCCCTGACATGCGTTTTACCCACTCAACTAATCATTAACCGATAGTTTGCTGCACGGAGATAATATTTCTAATATGTAATGCAATTTACAGAGTATAGAAAGTGCTTACGGTACAAAGCTGTTGTTTGGGGTCGCGGACCTGAATGGAAATTGATGAAGGCTCTGGCTTGGGAGACAGAGGGAGCCGAGTCTGACGGCTGACAGTCCCGACGGATATTTGTCTATGCAGGAGACATATCTGTAAATCAAGGAGAAGGGAAAGTCGATGCATTTGCATCTTTTCTCTCTCAAAAGCCCACTAGATGTACTTTATTTAATGCGAGGCGTATTTGTCCTCCATCACTTGGGTGACATATACGGGTCGGGACCTACCAATAATTTCAATCTCCTAAAAGCACATTGCTATGCTAATTTTTAATTACAATTAGTGCCAGTGTCAGCTGTCGGCTTTGGTGACTGACTTCATGATTTGCCTGCGTTACACCTCCGGTGCAAGATTCAAGGCGGCGGGGAGGGTGGGGCTTACTGGGAAAGGAGGTGTGGATTCTAAGCCAGGTGATTTTAAGCATCGGCTGGGGATGCCTCGTGGAAAGTCTGGTGCGTGCAGCTCAGCTCACGCTGTCTCCGTGGGCGCTGACGTTCCCCCCCCCACCCTCCTGTGCTCCCCACCCCCGGCCAGTGCACATGGCGGGACCCTTCCTGGACTTTCCAGGAAGGCCCAGCTGTGGGTAGAATGAGTTCCAGGAACGAGTGAGTCCCACAAGGTCCGACCAGCAGAGAACAGCACGGGCAACCTCCAGGGTTGTGAGAAATGATAAACTGCCCTTGTGATAAGCCACAGAGTTTGTGGTGATTTGTCTCCTGACCATAGAGAGAGCCTTAGAGTGACAGCCCAGGACGGGGGCTTTGCCCCTCTGCCCAGCTACATGCAGGAAAACCCTTCAGTGAGAAGACTGGTCTCCTGGACTTCCCCTCCAGGACAGCAAGGCAGGGGGCAAGGAGGCTGCACCCCACTCTGCACAGAGCTTTGGGGGGCGGGTGGAGAGGGCGGTGGGTGTCTGAGGCTGGAGGGGAGGAGAGCCAGCCGGGAGGTGGCAGGGGCCCTGCAGAGAGCACCCACGCCCCGCAGCATACCACCGCCAGGCCGGGCCAGAGGGCCTCTGCTCCCACCCATGCTCCCTTCAGTATCTGCAGGGCCCCTTCGTAATGGAAGCTGACAGAATGCAAATGAGTTTCTAAAGGGACCAGCAAAAGTGGCAATTTTTCTCATTTAATCTTCAGATGAGTTGTCTGTCTCTGGGAGCACAGTCTCATTAGAATTTGGAGACTAATTTTGTCCATCAATATGAGATTATTGGTGTGAGGGGGGTTTGGGGAGTGTCCTCCTGGTGAGGCCCAGATGCAGCCCTCAGAGCTGTCCCCAACAGGCCTGGTGGTGCTGTCCACAATGGGAGGAGACCGCCACACCTGCAGGACAGACAGTGCAAAACCATCTGAAGAAGAGGAGTCTGGGGTCCTAATTCCCAGCTGGACGCTTCCTCGTACGCAGAAGTTTCAGTCCCGTATTTCTCTAAGGACATCTTACAACTCAGAACCCATTGCCTTTCTGGGACCCTCAGAGCTAGGTCTGTGGAGCAAGGGAGGCCCTGCAGGTCCTGTGCACGGACCCCACCTCCAGGGCCCCGGGTTGCTCCAAGGAGTGCTCCCTGCCCAGGAGGAGGGGAAGCCAGGGTATGCATCAAGCACAGCACTTCTATGGCCCCCTCTCACCTCACAGGACCCCTGAAGGATGGTATCAGCCCATCTCACAGGTGGAAACACAGACTCAGACAGAAGCAGCCTGTCCAAGGGCACTGGACTCTCAGCCGTGTGACCAGCCGGGATTCGAGCCCGGGTCTGCATGATTCCAAAAAGCATGTCCTCGATCTTACTTCCGGAAGGAGCCTACAAGAGGCAGGTCAGCAAGGCCAGCAGCCCATCTCAGACCCGTGGCTGTGGAAGGGCAGAGCCCGGAGGCAGAGTGCAAACTGACCACGGGGAGCCCCGCCGACCCGCCAGGAGCTGGGCTCCCGCACACACGCCGGGGTGCAGGCCATCGCCGCGCACAGGGTCACGGTGACCCCGCCCCTCCCTCGCCCTCTGCCCCCACCCTCAGAGGCCACCCCCATGTGACAATCTGAGGCGGGGTCTCCACCTGCACTGAGACCCCCATACACACCTGGGTCTGTGGGCAAAGCAAGACGTTGCACAGATGATCCCCACTGGGACCCAGGCAAAAAACCACCAGTGTGGGCAGTGAGGACTCACTGAGATGTGGGGACCACAGTGTCCCCCGAGGCTCCAAGGGGTGCGCCCGGGTGGTCAGGATTCAAGTCCGGGAAACAGGAGGACTCTAGGAGGGATAACAGTGCTGACCCCGCACTTTCTATGGGCCTGAGACTGTCTTCGGCTTTGGGAATGAAGCCATTCAATCCTGTGCTCCCTCCAGGGGAAATTCACATTTATCAGCCCAACTTTACACAAGGGCTGCCCGGAGTTACAGAACTAGGATGGCCGAGCCAAGAAGGGCTGGGCAGTGGGCTGAAAATCCACCCCTTCAGCACCGTCCTAAGCCTCTTCCTCAGTGAGATGCCCCTTTTCAATAATAACAGGGGAAGAATCTGTTAGTGTGAGGCTGGGGTCACCACCCTGCCCCCCCCATCCTGGGACACCTCCCCTAAAACACAGGAACCTTGAGCTCATCTCAAATGAGCAAGAGAAAAGGATTGTGAAAAAATCCATACATACAAAGACACCTCCGTGAGAATCAAGACTGAAAGTGAGCTGACGGAGGGGCCAGTGTGGACCGCCCGCTGGAAACTGGCCTCTGAGCACGTGCAGACTGGAACCTAATGTAACAGAGAAGCTTAAAGAAATTAATAAAATGACTGGCCCATGAAAGAATGCAGTAAGTAAGGGCTTCCCTGGTGGCGCAGTGGTTGGGAATCTGCCTGCCAATGCAGGGGACACGGGTTCGAGCCCTGGTCTGGGAGGATCCCACATGCCGCGGAGCAACTAGGCCCGTGAGCCACAATTACTGAGCCTGCGCGTCTGGAGCCTGTGCTCCGCAACAAGAGAGGCCGCGACAGTGAAAAGGTCCGTGCACCGCAATGAAGAGTGGCCCCCGCTTGCCACAACTAGAGAAAGCCCTCGCACAGAAACAAAGACCCAACACAGCCAAAAAAATAAAGTAAATAAATAAATAAGTCAGGAGGAAAAAAAAAAAAAAAGAACGCAGTAAGTAAAAAATAGAAAAGCTCAGGAATGAGCTGGCTAAGCAGCAAGGGGGTAGAAAGGACGGCAAGAGTTTAGAAACAAATGTTTAAAGTAAAAGCAATGTCACCTCAGAAAGGAGAATCCAGCTGGTACGTACACAAGAGTGAACAGACCCCACTGATACTGCAGTCAGGTCAGTGCAAGAAAGAAAGGAGAAAAATGGAGAAGTGAACTAAAAAGTAATGGTTCTAAAGACAGTTATACAGTCACAGAATAGAAGCAAAGAAGGTCCAAGAAATGTGTGAATGGAATCCCCCCAAATTGGGGAGGGAAGCAGTGGAACAGAACAGGTGTTAACCATCCCCATGAAAGGAATCTTTCCTGAAATATAGAATGCTGTGGAAAGGGTGCATTGTGATTCTGGGACAATCAGCAAGCATTACTGAGCAATGTTCTAATAAATATTGGTCTTTACGGATTAAAGACAATCTACTGGGGGCAATGTGGACAAAAGAGAAAGCTATTTGTAAGTAGGGTGATGATCTTATTATCATCCAATCAGGGCAGCTTCTGAGATGAAGGCAGGGATGTTGTACAGATTGTGCTTAGTGGACGATATGCACAGACCAGGACACCTGGTGACCATACGCCTGAGACAAGGACGGGATCGTCACCAGGATCCTTGACAGCAGAAGAAAATGGAAAATCAGATTTAAGGTACTCAAAGAAACAACATGCAAGCAGAGATTTTCTATGCTAACTGACCTTCAAGTATCACGACCACAGACAAAACTCAGGAACAGGTGAGAACACAAGCAGCCTGTCTATCTCCCCCGGCCCTTCCAGGAAGTCACAGGAGAAGCTTCAGCATGAGGGTTGGTGCTGAGCATATAGCTGCAGAACCAACAGCAAATGACAAGTCACATAAATTATATGATAACTTACATAAGTTATATGATAACATAAGTCACGTAAGTTATATGATAACAAAATTATCTCAAAAGGGAAAAGTCCCCGATAATTTGGAAACAAACTGAAAGAGGAAAACCTGACGGTACATCAAGTTAGTGATGCAGACAGGCAAAGAAAACTATGGAAAGTGTAGTGGATTTGTGATGTTGAACTGATACGGGTGCTGTCGTGGGGAAAACCAACACGGTCAGCGTTTGCGGTAAAAAGACCTAAGTATGACCAGACGTTTGCATTGAAAGTCTTTGCGTGAACGAGTGGCTTTGCCTTAGGAGGACAAGATGCAGTGAAAGCCAGCAAGGACAGGCACCCCTGCTGCCCCGACTTCAGGAAGGGTCTGCTCCAGGCTGCAGGTGTGTCGTAGGTGGGACATAACGTAGCTCCCTGTGGGACTGACGAATCAATCCTCCAGGGTCTGCCTCTTTTTGCGTCCCTCCTAATATACCATGCATTCACCCCCATCCTGAAACCTCCCAAAGTCACGTGCAGTTAGGGCAGCAGGTTCAGATTCCAGGATCCCTGGGTCAAAGTGAGGCCCAGGTTTGGCAGTGGAAATTCCCGGAAAGCTTTAGCACTTTCACACTCTTATGCTTTTATCAACATGGCACCAAAATAGATCAGGCAGAACTTGGTGGAAACAGGAAGGACGGACCGATCGACCAGGGAGCTGGAGGTTTAAATGGTCTTGCAGAAACAAAGACCAAAATGGCAAAGGATATTTGAAGATGGGATTGGGAGCTCCCTTGCCCTGATGAACAAAAGTGGGATGGAGTACTAAGCAAAGGACTGCAGAATGCTCTTGAAATGTGACAGAGTAACCTATGGCCCTGGAAGGGTGTGAATTACAGCTACACGCCCTACAAACAAGATGTTGAGGGAAAGAAGCCATTCCCTTTAGAAAATAAACAGTGTGGCTCCATGTTATAAAGTTCAAACTGGAGAAATGTCCGAGTTCATCATTTAGGGTCGTATTTGCAGGTGGCACAACTGCAAACATAAGAGATGGGCATCGCTGAAGTCAGGAGACTGCTTCCTCTGGGCGAGGGGGGCTTGGAAGCCAGGAGGGGTCATGGGGGGTGCCCCGCCTTCACCTAACACATCAGCCTTATTCTAAATCTTACGTGTACGGATGTGTGCTGTGCACCCTCTCATGTGTGTACAAGAAATGCACGTGTTTACAAATGGGCATTGAAGCCATAAGAAATGAAGAAGGTGGAATAAAGTCCATCCAGTGAGAGGAAGGTCGGACTGGAGAAGGTTTCTCAAGAGGCAGAGATGAGATTATAACAATGGGAAGAGAAATCGAGAACACCTCTAGAGACCCAGCTGAGGAAGCGTTCCTGGGCTGGTGCTGGTTAAAGACCCCACCCCATGCCATGCCAGACCCATGAAAGTTCTGGCCATCGCTGCGTTTGGAGTCTGAGGTCATGGGGGCTTCGGGTTCCGGTCCTGGGCTTTCTCACTAAGCGCCTGGGACTCCCCGGTCACCTGGGCCCACGGGTCCCAGGGGAGAGGCCGCCGGCAGAGACCAACTCGCACCCACCCATGCTCCAGCCAGAGCAAGAGCCTCAGCCAACATCGTGTCCCTCTCATCTTGTGGTGCGATGACGAATTCCCAGAGGAGAGCTGGAAAGCAGAAGAGAAAGTGAGGGGAACCTGGGCCAGACCTGAGACCGGCCATTGTCCAAACCTCTGCGAGGCCTGAGCCGGATCCCTGACGCCTCGCCGTCTGGGGACAACCACAGCTGTCCCCACCACCTCCAGGCCTGAGTAAACCTGCCCCGGACGCGAATGAGCAGAACCAAACCCCTGTGCTCCTCGCTGCTCGCCCATCGTGGCTCCAGATTCCAGAGGGACCTGTGCTAGCCTCGCCCCTCTGCTCCCCGAGGAAGACGGCCGACACAGGCTCACCTGGGGTCCGGACTCCAGCTGAAGCAGGGCCGGGCGATGTCCACGGGGCCGGCCTGGACCCTCCTCTGCTTTGCTCTGGGGCCCCTGCTGGGCCCTCCCCGCAGCAGATCTCATCGCCCTCCCCGTGTGATTCCAGCTCCCAGAATGTTCTTCGCTCCACCCCTGGACTCGGAAGGTGCTCAGCACTGAAGCAGTGGTTAGATGAGTCTAGATCTGGTTCCCGGCCTCGCTGAGAGCAGAGGCCGAGGCCTCAGGTGGCCCTGCCCAGCAGCGGGTCCATCCACACGGCGATGGCAACCCCCCGCTTTGGCCGCTTACCTAACAGGCCCTCAGACCCCGACCTCCCAGCTCTGCCCTGGTGGCCCCGGGGCTGCAGGCGGCAGGAGCAAACTGCGCCCTCAACCCTCCCAGGCCCCACATTCAACCAATACAGCTAAAGGCGCCTGATTGTGTCCCTAAGGGAAGCCCCGGCCGCATTGGCCGACACAGACACTCACACCACAGCCTGTTCCACTGTCCGGGTGCAGGCGCGGGGCGAGGGGCCTCCCCGACCTGGGAAGATGCCCACAAGGCCTCCACACCCAGTGAGGCCGTCCAGTCCCACCTGGCATGGAGGGCAGTCGGGCTGGCCAGCGGGCCGCCTGGGGTTATGGTGACGATCAGTCTCACCCAGCTTTTGGAGGTCACCAAGACTCAAAAGATAGAAATCAGGGCAAAGCAGGGGCAAATGCGAACAGGAAACCCGAGTGGGCAGGTTGGTCTGCCTGCTGCCATCAAGGGTTTGCAGAATCCAGTTCCTGCCAGCCTGTCAAAGAACTCACCGGCCGATTCAGGGCATCCAAGGGTTTATTTTCCTGCTCTGATTCAACAAGACACCTCTTCCCGGCTTGAAGCTATGGCCAAGAGCTTGGATGGATGTTAATGGATGTCTCGAGGAAAAGATAATCTTTTAATGGTCTCCAAGAGGCCGCCCTGGAAACCGTGCTTTATTCACACGCCTGAGGAGCCGAACCCCTGCTTATCTTCGGTTTAAAGTGTTTGATTAGAAGGGTCTGTGACGGGCCCTAGCAGGGGCCCAGCAGGCCTAAACCCGGTTCTTGGTGGAGGAGGACGGGGCCGGCCTGGCTTGGGGCCAGTGGCCCTGCAGCCCAGGCCGTGCTTGGGGTCCTGACTGACGCAGGCCTGGCCCTGCAGGAGTGGAGGTGGGGATTCTGGGTCCCAGCAAGGGTCCCTCCGGGAAGGACAAGACAGCTGGAGCACCCCGTGGCAGACGCGCCCCCAGCCGGTCTCTCCCCCGACTCTGAATGGGGAAACTGAGTCCCAGGAGTTCATGGCCCCCACTCAAGCTGGAGCTGGAACGTGGTGCATCTCAGCAGGCCCTGCTGGTCCCTTCCACCTGCCCTGGACAGGCGGGGCTGCAAGCCTGGCCCTGTGCTCCGAGACTGCAGGCTGCCCGGCTCCAAGACACAGGCTCGGAAGGCAGACGGCCCTCATTGGTCACCGGGACCCTCAGAGGTTCAGGCACGGTCTGGGCATCCCACCGACGCCCACTCCAGGTGCCTTTAGCTCCTGGGAACCTGAGTTTCTGAGCTAAGTTGGGGGCACGGCCGTGAGGCCCTCACAGGACCAGGTGAGGGGACGAACCACGTGAGCTGATAAATGCAGGTGAGGGAAGCTTCCAGGAGGAGGCGGCTTGGGGTGGGGGTAGAGGGGAGTACGGGATGGGCCCGTGCCGCTGGAGGAGGGTGCCGGAGGGCTCTTGGGCAGCCCGCCCCTCCTCTCGCCTTCCCGCCTGCATTTGCTCTCCGGGCAGGACTGTGGCGTGTGGAGGCCCCCAGCGTGCAGGTGTCCAGACAGGCTCCCACCCAGACTGGTCGCGGGGAGGATTTAAGGACAACCGAGTGGGGATCCAGCAGAGGGAAGTGGCCAGGCCCGAGCTGGGGCTGGAGGAAACGGGAAGCAGGAGGGAGTTGAGGAGTCCAGCCGAGCTGGATTTTAATCCAGAAGCGCCAACTCGCTGAGGACCTTGCAGCATTTCTCTTTGTCCCCGAGCCCCCGCCTTGTCCCCTGCCACACCTGCCCAACCACTGCCCTGAGCCCCTTCACAGCATCCCGGCTGCCCCACAGGGCCTGGTGCCCACGGTCCCGGGACCCAGGCTGCTCCCTCCCCCTGACAGCGCCTCTCTCCAGCCCCCCAGAGGCCCATCTGCAGCCGATCCGGAGCTTCAAGTGCACTTGGCCCCTGCCTGGGTGGAGACGGTGGACCACGGCCATCCATCTCGTTAATGAGCCCATTTGTCACGCGAGGGCCAGCATTGTTCACCCGCCTAGTGAACGGTCTCTTCCTGCTGGACGAGGGCCAACTGGGCCCTGGTGTTGGGACACTTTGCAGGCCTGTCCAGGGCGCTCAGTCAAGGCTGTGTTACCCAAGGAAAGTGGTCTGTCTGGGCCCCTCAGCTTGCTGTAGACCACAGGGTTTCTGAAGTTGCCCAGTGAGGATCTGCTGGGTCGTTTGTCCAGAAACAGTGTGGTCTGATTGGTGGTCACACTCTCCCGACACTGGGGGAAGGAGCAGCTGCCGTCTCCCCGCACAGAGTCTATTCCTGGCTGTCCTGGCCCAAGACTTTGCTGACCTGTCTGGGACAGATGTGGACAGTTGCCTGGTTGCCAGGTTACCAGCCATGGATTGGGGGCTGGTCCGACCCTCCTAAGGGGACAGGGTGAGAGGAGGCCCCTTGGTCCCACTGGGCTGCCCCACAGCTGAGCACCTTGGAGACGCCATCCAGCCTCCTCGATTCCTCCAGAAGCTTCCAAAGGGCAGAGTGGGGTGCCCACCCTGACCCAGTCACCCCCTCAGTGCCCAGCTCCTGGGGTGCCGAGATGCTGAACTGTCAGCCCAGGTGAAGGGCTGTGTCCCTCGTTGAGCTGTGAGTGAGTCTGGGCTAGGGGCCACCCGAGCTGCAGGTGAAAGCCCAGGGACACTTGTGTGAGGGCTTCTGTCCCCAGGGTCCTCAATGCAGGGCTGCCGGGCACCTGCCAGGCGGTTCTACAGGGAGCCCCTACCTGGCCCTGGGCCGGTGGGCTCGGAGCAAGCAAGGGAAGGCAAGGTCCAGGCACTTCTAAGGGGTGTGGTGACAGCCGAAGGAGCCCTCCCCACAGCTGGCAGCAGGGGTGGGTAGGCAAGGGAAGACCCTGCCCCGCATTGCCCAGCCCCCGCCTGTCCCGTGCAGGAACCCTCCTGCCCTCGACTCCTTCCCTTCCTGAGGGCAGCCAGGCCATCCCTGGGCGGGGGCAGCAGTGGGGAGGTGGGGCAGCACAAGCAGAGCCAAAAAAGGGGGGGATTCAGGATGAAAAGAAACACATGTGTGCCGAGCCACTGCACAGAGGCGCTGGGTGGCCTGGAGGGGCACAGACCTGGGTTGGGTCCTGGCTTTGCTCAACTGTCCTCCGAGGCCTGGGATCCACAGAGCGGGACGCTCCTCCTTCCCCCCAGGGCGAGGCTTGGCCCAGGTCGTCCCAGGCTGGCCCCCAATTCCCGACTCCAACAGGGTCCGTGAGGATGCTTCGGCCTCCCTGGAATGCCATGTTGACTCTTCCAAGTGTCCAAGGGTCTTCCTGGCACCATGGTAGCCTTGCACCCCGGTCCCTGTTAAACCCCGCATTGCAGGAGTGTCTTCAGTGCCATAAACTCTCCTTTCCTAACTCCGATTTCCTGCCGATCCTTCACCACGGGACCCATCCCACACCGTCTCTTGGCCCCATCGGGATGCATCCCTGGTCCTGCAGCTCCTTGGGCGTAAGGTCTCTCCTCTCTTAGCAGCTGCTGCACTGCCCACAGCTGAGCTTGCATCAGCCTTTCAGTCTGGCAGTTTGAGGGGAGGGGTGGGCAGACACCCGGTTCTCTGGTGGTGTCCATGCTCTGGCGGGGACGGCCCGCTCCTGCCGGCAGCTGGGGGTCTGCAGCTGTGCTCCATCGTTCTTCCACCCCAGTCACACGGGACACCAGCCATTTCCCTCCCTTACATCAAAGGCTTCTCCTCACAGGCAGGGCCCCGCTTGCCCATCTCAGTTTCCCTGCATCTCTGAAGTCGGGGCCCCTCCCCATGGCTCTCCATCCCCGGGGCACCCATGGGGTGACGCAGTACTGACTGGGGGCTCCTCCCAGTGGCGGTGGCCCTTCTCCATTTTGTCCCCCGCAGCCGCCCCTGGGCTCCGCCCTCAGCTGCAGACTCTGATAAGTATTCCAAGCCGACCTCCCCACAGTCCCTTCCCACGGTTCTCTGACCTCAGAATGCAGACAGAGACGGTTGTTTTCTCCCACTGGCAGCCTGAACCCAGAACCCCTAGTCCGCCCGGTGCTCTCCCCCGAATCCCAAGTAGTCCTGCACACAGACGTAACACAGCCATCTACTTGTGGCTGGCAGCTGTGAAGAAACGATTACCAGGGACCAGCAAGAGTGAAAAGAGCCCGGCGCTTTCCCTAATAGTATTAGGGACGCTGGAAAGAGATGCTTCCTGTCCCACGGGCAGTGCAGGCTCCATGGTCACACTCCCCGCTTCTGCCCTGCTCAGGGGGTCCCCTGTGACCTGGAGGGCCAGGCCGTCAGTGCTAAGGGGTGACACCGACCTGCATCCCTGACGATACATTATCCCCCAATAATACCTCTCCATGTGCATGTCCAGCGACCTTCCAGACAAGGGGGCACAGGCTCCCGATCCTCCTGGCACCCCCAGGACGCGTTCCTCCCATCTCTCCAGCTCAGTTAATGGTGCTGTGGCCTCTGCCTGGGATCACTGTTGGTCCCCCCTTCCCCTGACCTGCATCCAATCCTCCCAGAAGCCCTGGGGACACTTCCTCCGAAAACACTCAGAGCCCCTCTCTTCCCTTCATCCCACCTCCTCCCTCCTCACGCCCCTGCTGGCTCTTGTCTGGGCGCTGCTCTGGCCCCCACTCACCCCCTACTCCCTCTCTGGGCGCTGCAGCCCATCTTCCCACGAGAACAAACCCTTTTGAACACCACAATGTAAGTCTGATAAACGCACCCCCTGGCTAAGCCCTTCCACGCCCTGCCCCACATCCTGCATTCCAGCCCCACCGGGAGCTGACCCGCCTGCCCCAGAGCTCATCACGCCCCGCCATGCCACGGTGTCTCTGACACCGAGCAGGAGGAGGGGCTCACCTGAGAGGGGGGAACAGGTGGGGTGGCCGGTAGGACTGGACAGAGGAGTGGGGGTGGGGAGAACCGGCCGCCAGGTGGCCTCACCCAGGGCGCTCTGTACCTGCAGGACAGCCCGCTGGGGCGAGGGGACGAAGTATCCCACTTCTGTGTATTAGTGCTTATCTACACGGGTTTCACGTGGCCCTCGGGTACCACTTCCGCAGAGTAAACTACCCCAGACACCAGTGTCCACCCCAAGCATCGCAGGAGAGCAGGTGTCTGTGAGGCCCGTCCCTCTTCCCGGCCCTGCCTCCCCTCAGGTGACCGATAACTGTCCTCTGTCACCAAGGGGAGCCTCTGTGTTCTTGAACTTAGTGTAAGTGAACAGTTCTGCCCATAGGAGGGATGAGCGCACATTTACAGCCCAGTGACAACCTACAGCCAGGTTGTCACTGCAGGAGGCAGTGACAAATGCTGCAGGTCTCGGGCAGGAGGACAGAGGACAGGAGATGCGCGGAAGGTCCCTTGGGAAATTCTCAGGTGGGAAGCCGACAAGAAGAGTCCCCGGCCCTGAGTCCCAGATGCGGCTCCTCTGTGAGAAGAGTGGAAACCCACACACATGGCGAAATTAACGCAGCGGTCCAGACAGTAGACATGAGTGCCTGGCTGAGGCCCATGGCCAGGACTCAGAGCCTCGGGATCTGGGCAGGTGTCCGGCAGAGCCTGGTCACCACACAGCCCACGTGACGTCCAGCTTGGCTCCCATGGCCCCTGGCCCCTTCCTCGTGGCCAAATTCAGAACTCGGGGCCAGGAATCTGGTCGGCCAGAGGTCTCTCCTGACAGACCATGTGTCTGGACAGCAGTGGGTGGAAAACGTGGTGTGGCCTGGGGGCATGGACCTCGGGCTGACGGAGGGTGGGGGGTAGTGACCAGCTCCCCAGGGGGCCAGGGTCTCCTCGGAGCCTCTGAACTCGCACTCCCCCACCCAGCTCCACCGCTGCCCCTACCAGTTGGCGCAGATTCGACAAGCGGGCCATGTGACTTCCTCTCTTTGCAGACAGTGGGCGGGGCCTGACAAAGCCCCCTCCCACCAGCCCTCGGAAAGTACGGCTTCCAGCCTGGAGAGACCGGCTTTTCTTAGGCAAGAGCCATGAAGGAAGCATCCTTCTTCCCCAGTCATCACTGGGCAATCATAATGTTGCCCTCATTGACTGTGCCCAGAGCTTCCTCCGGACACAGTGCTGGGTGGCACTGGTCACATGGCCTTGGAATGATGATCAGCCAGCTGGGCGGTCCTGGGACCCTGCATTGTGTTTCCACTGAGGAGGAATTCGCGGGCCAGGGTCCCAATCCCAGGACCCTGCTCACGGCCAATTCACCAGGAGTTTAAGGAAATGGTGTGGCAGCTGCCAGGCAGTGATGCACGGCCTTTGATTTAGTCTTCAAAGCCCAACGTGGAGGGTTCACAGGGGCAGCGAGGGTGGGGGACACAGAAGCCTAAATCGGGGCCCCCAGGGACCTCCCATCAGGCCAGACAGCGCTCTCCAGGGACCACAGTCTTCCCTTCCCCTTGGACACGTGACTCCACCTGCAGGGCAGACAGACACAAAGACTGAAACGTGGATGGACAGACTCACGGGCCCTGCTGCGGACCGAGAGACCCACAGACAGCGGGCGAGGCCAGCGCAGGGGTGGAGGTTGCGTGTGCATGTCTGTGTGATGCACAGGAAGTTGGCATCTCCAGGCGGCTCCGTCACAGCTAATTACCCATAATCAGAATCCCCCGAATGTGTCACCGTGTTTCCTGAAGGGAAGAAGAACCACTTGCCTGACTTCACGGAGCTTTCGTCTAAGGCGACAATAGACCGGATGCTCTTGGCAGGCACAGACTTCAGTGTGTTTTACCCCGTTAATACGCAGCTGCTCAGGCTTCCACTCGTGGGCTCGGTGACCAGGCCGACTGCCCCTTGTAACCCTGCTCCCCGGACGCTGACCGGCCCTGGACACGGAGGAGAGACACACCGTCCTCCTCATCTTGTCCCGTGAAGATAGACTCCAGCTCCTTGAGGTCAGAGGGAGGGGAGGGGGCTTCTCTCCGTCAGAGGCAATGGTTTCCTCCAGCTCGGCCCCTGGAACCCAGAACCCCAGTTCACCCAACCCTCTCCACCGAGTCCCGCCGAGAGCTCCTCCCAGATAAACTCACAGTCTCCCCTGGAAAACCACATCCCCTGGTGCATAATTTGACCAGGGCCTCCACTTTATCCCTGGGGGACCCACTGAATCAAAGACTGTCCTTCCTGAGACTCTCGGGACTGGGGATACCTCCTGAGAGTTTTTCCCTGATTTCAAATGTTATGGGTTGAATTGTATCCCCCCAAATTCGTATGTTCAAGGTCTAACCCCCTTGACCTAAGAATGTGACCTTATTTGGAAATAGGGTCATTGAAGATGCAATTAGTTCAGTTAAGATGAGGTCACACAGGGATAGGGTGGACCCCCTCATCCAATGTGACTGGTGTCCTCATACAAAGGGGGAATGTGGACACAGAGACAGACACACAGGGAGAAGGACTGTGGAGATGAAGGCAGAGATCGGGAGCTGCGTCTACAAGCCAAGGACGCCAAAGATGGCAGCAAACCACCAGAAGCAGAGAAAGTCCTGGAACAGATCTTTCCCTCACAGGCTCAGAAGAAACCAGCCCTGCCAACACCTTCATCTCTGACTTCTGGCTTCCAAACTGTGAGGTTTCTGCTGCTTAAGCCTCCTGGATTTGGGTGCTTTGTTACGACAGCCAGAGGAAAGTGATGGACCAAATCTCTCCCCAGATGGCAGAGGGGTGTCCGAGCATCCAGCTCAGCTTAGAGAGGTCATACTCTCCTTATAAAGAGGGCTTCCCTTCAGTGCAAAGCGTCCCTCTGCCAAGGCTTGCAACCCTGCTGTAGGTGAGCTTCCGGAACACAGAACCACCAAGCCACCAGACCCCCCACCACCTGCTCAAGGCCGCTGCCCCCCTCCCCTGAGACTCTCAGCTGCCCCATCTGTCCCTGTCCCAGTGGCCGCAGGGGCACTGGAGCTCGAAGACCAGGGCCAGGTACTCAGACAGGAACTCTATTAAAATAGGCAATTAATAGAAAGGATGAGAGACAGATGATAGATAAAATAGATAAATGGATATGAGGTAAAATAGAATTAAACAGATACAATACATAACTTAAAGGGATAAAATAAACAAACACAACAACATGATGGTCAGTTCTCAGAATACACCAACTTCACCAGCCAACAGAGCTGAGCCTCAGAATCTCCTGGGAAGATTTTAGAACACGATGCCCACGTGGTCCCCCTCCGCAGCCTAATGCTGAGGTGCTGGTCCTGAGTCTGGGATGCAGACGAGGTGATTCCATTTTTCATAAGCGCCCCCAGGGATTCTGATGCACGGGGATGGGAGCAGGGCCTGCAGATGACGGTTCCTGCCAGCTACAACCCCAGCTGAAGAGCAGACACGCTGAATGGGAGGAACCCCATCCCTGCATGGGAGGAACCCCATCCCTGCATAGGATGCACGCAGGCTCTGAGGCATCATCTGGAGAAACGCATCTCCCAAACCAGAATTTGTTTCCATAAGAATACCTTTCCAGGGGAACGTTTGCAAGAAGTGAATAACAGAGCCAAACTGTGGTGTCATTCTGGCTGAAAAGAGAGGTGGCCTCACATAGGCCTTCAGGGAAGGGGAGAGACAAGAGGGGACCCCGTGGAAGCACTGGAGGACCTAGGGAAGGTCCCCCCCGCCCGCCCGCCCGGTCCCCCCGCGAAAGTATGATTCCTCCACATCCAGCATTACCCCCCCTCTCTGGGCATGAGAGAGGGGAGATGAACATTTACACGACGTTGCTCAGATCTACCTGAGAGAGGTCTTCTGTCTGGGGTCCACACAGGTAGGGGGATGCTGGCATTTCTGGTGCTGCCTCTTCCATCCTCTCTCTCAAGCTCCAGGAAATGTCTTCAGTTACCTGCGGACCTCTCCCTCAGGTGTGTCAGGGCCTTCACATCCTCGCACTCAGCAGAACTGTCGCCTGCACATTCTGTGCCCTCTGCTTCAACTATTGTCACCTGTCGAGGGCTCTCTTTGTTCACCGATCCACTCACCAAACACTAAACAAGTATTTACCAACCTTCTACTGTTTACCAGGTACTGTTCTAGACTCTGGGGATGCGGTAAACAAGAGACATAAAAAGCTAGAAGCCTGACTTGCACACCGAGCTGTGTTGAAGTAGCTTCTATTAGACTGACCCTCCCACCCAGGGCAACTGTAACAGCTTGATGAAGTTAAAAAAAAAAAAAAAAAAAAGGCTGTTAGAACGACCAAGGCAGCCAGGATTTGAGGAGCTAAGAGTTCCCCAAAAAAGGGACACACCTTGGGTGACCCTGAATTTGTCCCTGATCTCCCTCCTCGGGGCAGCTGGCGTGCCGGCACGTGGAGCAGAAAGCAGACCGTAAACGGGTCTCCCTGGGCTGGGAAGAGAAAGCGGGAATTCGGGGCTGTCGAGATGCCAGGACCTGAGGCTCCAAAAATCCCAGAAGCAAGAGCAGGGAGGGAAGCGAGCCCGAAATTCTGCACACAAGGTCCCCTCAAGGCACGGACTGATTCCCAAGCTACGTGCCCGCCCAGATGAGAGGCTGGGAAAACAAACAGAATTCAACAGCTGGGACAACTGGAAAGGTAAGTGTCACTTCAGCAAGCCTCACAGGACAGGGAGGTAAAAACTGAGGGTTTCGGGGCTTCCATGGAAAAGGGGCCAAGGGAAGCCACCCGGCCAGCAGTTCATGAGATCTCAGAAGGAGTGAGGGTGAAGGAGAAACAAAGGGGACACTCCTTAAAGGAGGAGAGAAGGAAGGGAGGAAGGAAGAAAGGAAGGAGGGAGGGAGGGAGGGAGGGAGGGGCCACATGGTGAGAACAGGTCAAGGGACACAGGGCACCTGCAAGAGCCCCCAAGGTCAAAGCTGGAACCATTTGAGCATTATGAAGCAGTGGTCTAGGACTACACCCAAAGTCTGAAATAAATCTCCATGAATTCATACTGATATAAATTAATCATTGACTAGATATATAAACAAGAGAAAAGAGACAAGTCTGTGCAAAACCATCACAAATAGTGTTTGTAGACCCTCTGCCCCTAGAAGCTGGGGCATGGCCCCCACCCCGGGACTGTGGCTTCCATCCAAGGAGGGCAGAGGGAGGGGGGGAAACAGGACCATACAGCAGAGAGCCTGACAGCACACCTCAGCCAGGTGACGAGGCCGGCATCAGCGTGATCCATCATGGTGACAGGATGTACCCTTGGTACGTCTCCTTCCAAAATAACCATAACGGCAACAAGGGAAACACCAGACAAGTTCCAATAGAGGAGCCTTCTGCAAAACACCTGCCCCTCCTCCCAGACGGTCAAGGTCACAGAGGCAAGGAAAGTTGGAGAGACTGTCACAGCCGGAGGAGAAGCCCAAGGAGACCGGACGACTACATGTCACGTGGGGTCCTGGACAGGGTCCTGGGCAGAAAAAGGGCATTGGATAAAAACTGAGGAATTTAGATAAAAGCTAAGGCATTTTGAGTAATGCATGGACTTCATCTCATAATTATATAGCTAATATATCGCTACTGCTCTATTCGTTGTAACAAATACACTAAGGTGGAGGTTAACCAGAGACCATGGCGGGTGGGGGAATGGGAACTCTGAACAATCTTCACAGTTTTTCTGCAAATCTAAAACAGGTGTGAAAAATGAAGTCTACTTTTGAAAATTAAAGCAAAGCTCTGATAGAACAGCACCACGGTCTGCAGACCACCCCACGCCCGTCGTGGCAGCCCTGGCGCTAGCCTCTGGACCTCACCGGCCCCCTCTGGCCTCCCTGCCCCGTCTAGCCCCTTCCAGCCTGTCCCCCTGCAGCCAGACCACGTCTCTGAAACGTCGGAGCTTTCCCATCCCATCTCTGTTGCAAACCTTGTCACAGATCCTAGTTTCCCCTGGTGTCACTTCTGAGCTGCTGACCACGAGATCCGGGCTGCTCCCCGTCCTCTGTCCTCAGCTCCCACGTTACTCCCTGGGGTAGCGCATTCTGTGGTTTCCTGGTTTCAGTGCACTTTGATCACAACGTCCCACCCACCTAGGACTCTGTCCCCTTCCTGCCCAGGGGCGAACCCCTCCTCACACTCCAGTGCCTCCCCACCTTGGAAAACCTGCCCCGAGCTCGCCACGCCAGGAGAGGGCGGACTGGTCACCTGGGGTCTCTGGGACCCATGGGGATCACAGAACCCACATGCAGGCATCCCTTTCAGAGAGAAATGACCAAGGGAGGGACCGGGAATAGGACCCTGGGGCGAGGCTGCCGCCCAGCAAGGGTGACACGGGGGCTTGGGACAGAGGGCCCACTCGGGGGCTGGAGGTCTCACCAGGTGTCCTGGACCGGGAAGTGAGGGACACGGAGCCCACCCACAGGGTGTCAGGAAGAGCAATCAGAGCGGCACGTCTCCAGAGACCCTGCGGGCCCCTCCCCACTGTGTCTGTATCTGGAATGAGGCTGCCTTGTGAGGTCGATCTCGTCCACAGAGACGGCTGTACACTCCATCCTGTCTGCAAATCCCAGGGAACTGCAGCTCAGCACCCCACCCCACCCCTGACCCCGACCACCCGGGGCTCCGGGTTAACAAGTGAAGCCCTGGCCTCCCGCTGGAAGCCTGGCCTGGCTCAGGGTGCAGAAAACCAGGGTCCACTGGAGATCCTCCACACCCCCCCACCAAAGCCCTCCAGGACCTCTGCCATTTCTCCTAAATGCTGCCCTGCTCCTTCTCCTGGCCTCCTCCCAGGCCCAGCACGACCCCCCTGCCAGGATGGTGTCAGGAGCCCCCTAAATGCACGCTAACATCGTGGGGGAGGGTAAGTCACCTGTTGCCCGCCCCTCCCGGCACTTCCCGCCCAGTGTCCCCACCCCCGACACCCAGGCCCCTGTTCCCGAGTGCCCAGTCCCTGCCGCAGGGCCTTTGAACGGCTGCTGCCTCTGCCTGACCCCTGGCTCAGGTACCTGTGCAGCTCGGACAGGCAGTGGTCACGGGTGTTGGCAGGACGCCCTCCTGCTGTCCTAAGAAGAACGCTCGCCACTGCGTCCTCAGACCAACTCCAGAAGCAGTGCCCCCTGCAGGAAGAACTGCAGCCCACCTGACCAGCCAACAGTGGTCTGGGCCATCTCACAGACCCCACCTGAGCCGGCAAAGGCCAGGGAGGGGACCAGCACGACCCCCACGGGGGCATGCACCTGCGTTCTGAGGACGGGGGGGGAGGTTCCCATCTGCCTCAGTGGCCCCAGGTGTGTCCCCTCATCTGTGTCTGAGCCAAGAGACCCCACGCCCACCAGCTCTCGGCTCCTGGGGCCGCCTGCATACCTGGACCCACAGGCCTTTGGGAGGCCCCTGCCCCCGAGACGGGGGAGGCCTCGAGCACCTTGCGGCCTGAGCCTCATTCTGACCGGTGGAGCTGGCCTGTGGCTTCCCCGGACCCAGCCTGAGCCTCGGGGTCACCTGCCCCCAGGCCAGCTGGCAGCCCTCCTCCTGCTGCATATCCCCACTCGCGTCCCCTCCGTCCTGCAGGTCAGGCGCCCGCTGGAGCTGGGAAGCTACTAAGTATCGCTAATTTACACCGGCCACTCAGGTTGTGAGATGGACCTCAGAGACAGGGGACAGAGAAGACGGATCCCCTCCTGGAGGCACACGCCGTGCGGGGAGCCTCTGCTCTCCTGCCGGCGCCTGGAGAGCTCTCCCTAAGCAGCTCACCTTCAGCTCTGCAGGGGAGGCCAGGCCGGCCAACGTGCGATTACGGAAAATCCTTATCTGGCACTTTTCTTCCGAGAGCGCGTCTCCTGTCCTTGTAAATAATGAGCTGAGACCCGCTCCTGGCCACAGTTACCCAAGCTGGACGGCCGGGCGCTGCCACCAGCGCCACCCTCCTCCTGCTGGACAGAAACCCCAAGCCCGGCAGAGCTCCCTCAGCACTGGCTAGCAGGCTGCTCCGTCCCTTCTGGGCTCAAGCGTCCAGCTGCCCAGCCCTGCCTCCTGGGACTGGAGGCCTCCTGAAATCCCAGCTCCTGCAGAGCCCGGCCGGGCTTCAGGGGCCAGGGGACGAAGGCACAGCCCTGCCCGAGAGCCTCCAGCAGGAAGGGACGCTGGCTGGACGCTGACGAGGTTGCCCCGAGTGGGGTCGGGGGTCCTGGGGGCAGGGGTCGCTGACCTGATGGGCTCCCCCAGAACTAGGGGTCGGAACACGTGACCAGCTGACCGGTCCCTCCTGCAGGAACTAACCCTGATGGATGAGTGCCCATGGGCTCGACTGAGGCCTCGACACCCCAGGCCGTGCATCTGCTGGGGGAAGCGCAAGCCTGGAATTTGTGGCGAGAGCTGCTGTTTAGGGACAAATGTGTGACTCCTGGTAAAGGAACTGCTCGTCCCTCCAGGGGATCCGCTGCGCCCTCCACACATGTGGGCAGAGGGGCTGCCCTGCCCCAGGCTGCCCTCCTGCTGGCTCAGCCCCTTCCCCTCCAGCTGGACTTCTGCCCCCCCGGGAGGGGGTCCTTCCGGACCAACACCTTCCCCCAACCCGTGGGTCAGGTGGCCCAGCCCTTCCCCGAAGCCCAACCCCCCACCCAGATCCTGGGCTCCCCCTGTTGCCTGGTTATGCTTCCCTGTGACTTTGCAAATTTCTCACGCGACCACAGTGCCTGGGACCCCCAGTGAATCCAGGAGGAAGGAAAGAAGGCAGGAACCTGCCCGTCCCTGAGGACCATTTCGGGAAGGCAGACACACAGGACTCCTCCAGCTGGGAAATTCAGGCTGGCTCACAGCGTCTGGCCTGGGTTCCTGGGTGGACGGGTGTCATTCACGGAAAGGGGGCTGCAGAGGGCAGAGCAGGTTTGGGGGAGGTGACACTGGGCTTAGGATTGAGGGGGCGGGCCCCCTGGCAGGTGGTCTGGGGAGCGCCCAGCTGTCTTGGCTGAGTGGGGCAGGAGGAAGTCACCTGGAGGGGCGAGGGGCCTGGCCTTACCCCTGTGGGCGGGGAGGCCTGGGGATATGATAAATGCTGTGAGCTCACACCCCCGATTCTGTAGACAACTTCGGGGGATCCTCAGCCCCACAGGCAGCTCCTGTCTGTGTCTGCAGGGTGGGGCGTTCTGGTGCAGAGTGAGGCCAGGATGGAGTCTGCGGGTGGCTTCTGTCCCTTGATCAGCTCAGGCCACCGGACCAAACAGCACAGCCCAGGCGGCTTCAAGCTCAGGCACCTACCTCTCAGTCCTGGAGGCCAGAAGTCCAAAATCAAGGTGTCGGCAGGGCTGGTGTCTGGGGAGGACTGTCCTCCTGGCTTGCAGACGGCAGGCTTCTCGCTGTGCCTTTTCCTGGCAAAGAGCAAGCTCTGGTCTCTCTTATATGGACACCATCCTATAGGACCGGAGCCCTACCCCACAACCCCGTTTCATCTTAATTGTCACCCTAGGGGTCAGGGCCCCAGTGTGTGGCTTTGTGGGGAGGGGGGTACATAACAGGCAGGAGGGCCAGGCGGAGGAGATGGGGGCTGCAGACTGAACGCCAGGAGGGAAGGTCTCAGTCAGAGAGGGGGCGTTGGAAGAGTCTAGGGGCTTCAGCCCTGCCCCCCGAGAACCCCAACCCTGGAAGTCAAGTCGTGGGGCTGGTACCTAGCCGAGTGGATGCCACACACCCACCCCTTCCCAGCACCAGGTGTGCCTGCCAGGTTGATTTTATTGTTGACTTTGTATCTGAAATAATTTCAAGTTTATAGAAGAGCTGCACCGACAGCAGAAGTCAGTGCAGGGCATCCCCCCGCCCCCGCCCCAGGTTAGGACATGAGCCCCCAGCCTGCACCTCCCCTGCACATCCATGGGCTTCTTTGCCCTTCCGTTCTTCAGCGTGCATTTCCTGAGATCAGGAAACAGGGCACAATTAGCCACTTGGGGACACCCCACAGTGACACCAAAGCTCTTTTCTGATCCACAGACCTCCCAGGTGGACCGAGGTCATCACTGGGGGAGGGGGCCAGAAGACCCAGGCCCGCCCGACCCCCTCCTTGTACCTGCCCCTCCTCTTCCTGTGGTCTCCCCATCATGTCGTTTTCTGGCGGTTTTCCTAAGACCTTAATTTACAGTAAACCAGCACATCGGGCCCCATCTCTTCCGACAGTCTCAGGCCCCGGGCCCCTGCGTGTATGTCGCCCAGAAGGCTGCCGCTCATGCAGAGCCCCAGCCCAGCAGAGCTGGGAAATGGGGGTGTCTGGGCTGGGGTCTGGGGAGCTCTACCTTATCGACCCCCTGTTGGTTGGAGAGCCACCTCCTTGGCACTCACTGTGGTCTATGGCTGGGAATAGATAACAGGGGGTCCCCAGGACGTATTGATGGAACAGGTAGGGGAGAACCCCTAGAAGCTGCAAGCTCCCCACGGAGCTGGGTCCACCGCAGAGGGTCATGGCCCCTCACCCACAGGGACCACCAGGCAGTCTTCTCCAGGAGCAGGTCCTCCGGGATGGCCTCAGGCTCAACCGGACGGGTGAGGCCATCTCCATAGCCAGACCGGACCCTGCCCTCCGGACCCTGCGACTGTAAACCCACCATCCTCAGATACCAGATGAGTTTTATGAGCAGACAATGCATTTCATCGCCTGATTATTATTTTCTAAATTTTGGAATTAATCATCCAACACCCGGCTACATATTTTATGAAAAGTTCTATCTCCCATTTAATGAGCTCGATGCAACTAATCAGAAAATAAAATGTAAACTGTAGGATGATTTCGCTGGTGGAATGGAGAACAAAGGGTAGCAGATTAAGTTTAGGAGGGCTACCTGGGGCAGAGTTGACCTTGGGGACGGTTTAGGATGGGGGTGTCCTTCCAAGGGAGGCTTTGCAGAGGCCAGGGGCGGGGAGTGGTTCCGCTGGGCAGGAGCTGGCCTGGGTCCCGGTCCCACACACGGCCCACCTCTAGGACGCGGGGGACGGGTCCCCCTGATCCTGGGCACCTCTGTGGGCAGGACGGGGCTGTGACTTCCTTGCCCAGGAACCACTCCTTCACTGGTCCGCTCCACCCTCCCCCATGGAGCAGACCAGGCAGGCGTGTTGGAAAGTGCTGGCCACCATGTGTGTGTTTATTGTCGATTTAGTTTTTAAAGGCTCTAGAGCTGAGGCCCCCAGAGCCCAGGTTGGGTTTTCAAATCTTTAGCCTGGAGCAGAGTTCCCTGTTAACGTGCAAATCTCTCTGAGCTGAGGCCTTGCCAAGCTGCTGTCATCCATCCACAGGACCGTGGAGCCCAGGGGGAGACTGCTCAGGGCGCGTGGAGGGAGTGGAGCGCGGCAAGGGCATCCTTGGGGGCGGCTGGACGCCCTCTGAAGCAGGGCGACTAGCCCTGCTGGGGGGGGCCTCCCCTGCCCTCCTCTTGCCCAGGGCCCCAGTCCTAGAGCCCCTGATGGAGGATTCAGCCTGGCATTTTTGAAGGCTTCAGGAATGTTAAGGACTTATTTACATACATGGCCAATAAACATGTGAAAAGCTATTCAAACTCAACAGTCATCAAAGACATGCGAATCCAAACAACAAAGCCATTGATACCTTTCTGTGTTTAGCAAATTGGCAGAGATTAAAGAGAAGATAATTCCTGGTGTGGGCGGCCCTCTCCCGGGTCAGTGGGCTTCTGAAGGCGTTCCGATGTGCAGAGTGTGATCCTGCCGTGTGCAGCAAATGTGAAAACTCGCAGGGCTTTTCTACCCTTCACCTAACGATTTCCTAACGTTTAGGGTAACGAATTATTAAATGAGTTGCAGGGGTTTTACATGAATATGTTCGCGGCGGCATCAATCCTCACAACAGAAAGCAGAAAGCGGGCCGGGTCAGTGTGACTGCAGAGGGGCTGCCATCCCTGGAGGGACTCCGGGGCCCACATTTTAAATACCAGGACGCGTTTCTATTTACGGACACGGAACAAGGCTTGATCCCACCGAGGTGACTGAGGAAAACCGCGGATAAAACACGACGTATGGCGCCCATCCATTCATCCAGCAAACACTGATCAAGCGCCTACTAGGTGCTTCGTCGACCGAAAAAAAAAAAAAATGCACACCGTGAGAGCTGTGAGTTAAGTTTTATTTGGGGCAAAATGAGGACTATAGCCAGGGAGACGGCATCTCAGAAAGCTCTGAGGGACGGCTCCAAACAGGGGAGGAGAGGTCAGTATATAAGCGATTTTGGTGACGGGGGAGTACCTGCAGCCCAGCACACATTTTTGCAGAATGTTTCTGCTACTCTCATGAAGGTTCCCGCTAGCCACAAGGAGCAGGAGTCACCGTGAAGGGTTTTAGTGCTTTCCTAGATACGAGGAGATGCAAGAATTGGGCTCATAAAACCGTCTCCTGAAAATATCTATCGGAAGACCTGCTCTGCCAGTTTTTCGCGGAGCACAGAGGGCCTCACTCCTGCTCTCCACCCAGAACTCCTTTCAGGGGGGGTGGAAGGTCAGCAGCTGCAGCGCCTCAGGATTTCATCCTTGTAGAGGTGGATGGCGAGTGCCGATGTGTAGTTTGCAGCCTGGACAAAGCTGGGGATGAGCTTACAGAAGACAGCAAGACAAAGGTTTGCCCATGAGGAGCAAATACAGAAAGACGAGGGGGTATTAGTCTCCAAGGGCTGCTGAGTAAATGATCACACACTGGGTGGCTTATGACCACGGGGGTGAATCGGCTCAAGGTTCTGGAGGCCAGAGGGCTCAAGGTGTGGGCAGGGCCCTGCTTCCTCAAGAGGTTCCAGGGGAGGAGCCTTTCGCCCCTGGGCTTGTGGCTACATCACCCATCCCTGCTTCTGTACGTGCGGCGTCTCCCTGAGTCTGTTTCTCCACATCTCCCATGAGGACCCCAGCCAGTCACTGCATGCAGCGCCCACTCTACTCCAGCATGACCAGATCTTCACTTGCCCACGGCTGCAAAGACCAAATAAGGCTGCATTCATGGGCAGGGAGGTCAGAACTTCAGTGCATCTTTCTGGGGGACATAGTTCAATCCACAGCAGATCATAATCGTCCACTTCCGAATCCAGCATCTCCTCTGGTTGTCACGACAACGCTGAGCAGCCCGCTTTACCAATGGGGATGCTCAGCCAGGAGACCAGGAGCTCGCCCAGGGTCGCAGAGCCGATGTGGAGGGTGGGTCAGTGTTCTAACTCACCCTCCGTCCCCATCCCCGGGGGGCCCCAGAGCAGAGCTGCGACAGCCCCGGGAAGCCCCCATCACAAGTGCCCCCTCCCTCTCTGGGCTGGGCGCCTTCCTGATCTCGGGTCAACCAGTCTCCTTAGTGTCATGGACATAACTTCCTTGTTTTTCTTTATGGTTTCACCGCCCGTGTCTACAGCCCTGAAACACAAGTGCGGTTTTGCCTTTTTTGGGAACTTTATAAAAGTATTGCTTTTTTTGGGAACTTTATAAAAGTAGAAGCGTATGCATGCGTTCTTTCAGTGCCCTGTGTCTTCCATGCAGCATGGCGGTCTTAGGACTAATCCCTGCTTTTCCCAGATTTGTGTTTAATTCCTTTTCACCACGAGTTATGGATTCATTTTGCTGTTAAGTGCCTCTGGCTTGTCCCTCGAGGCTGTAAGGAGCAGTGAGATGCAGTGCTGAGCCCCTGCAGCGAGGGTCCCCGACGTGAGCAGGGCTGCCTGGGGGTCTCCAGGCTCACACGCCGGACGCGGCCTCCGCTGCCCTTGGAAAGGTCAGCCTGGCTCCCGGTGGGGCTGGACTAGGTCGGTCTTCATTTTCTCTTCTGTATTTTAGAGATCGCTTACATTTCTAAACATTTACTGTTTGAATAATTAAATTATTCTGGAATAATGTTAAGAAAGAGAAAGCGTAAGGCATTGTGTAGAGTTGTGTTGAAAGCTTGGACTCTGCAGGCAGTGGGACGGCCACCCACCGTGTGTCCCTGAACGACGCTGGGCGAACATCGCCACCTCTCTGGGCCTTGGGTCTTCACAGCGTTGCCTCGTTGGGCAGAGGGGGATTGAAGAAATCACTGCCAGATGGGTTTGCTAGGATTGCTATTATCAGAGAGACAAAACCATTTTCATTTTGGAAAATGATAAAGCCACACAGAGAGCAGATGAACAGACAGCCCCATGCATGGAGCCGACGTTCCTTGTAGGGCCACCCACAGTGCCACGGCCGGGTGACGAGGAGCCTCCCCCCCAGGCTCCAGGGGATCCGCGTCCTGCTCTGTCCCAACCACACTGTGGGGGGGACTCTGCCCTCTAGGGGCCTCGTGCCTCCAGGGACAGCCCTGCCCCGTGAGTTAGACTGTGAAGCCACAGGTCAGGGTCAAGGGCCAGCGTCTGAAGATTTGGAGCCAGATTTTAGCTCAAGGTTTAGTAAGGGGACTTGGCTCCTGGGTCCCCCACACACCTCAAGACAGCAGTGTCTGCACTTGGGCCTGCCCTTCACACTGACCTGCTATGGGGCTGAACTGTGTCCCCCAGAGCTTCATGTGTTGAAGTCCCCACCCCCAGGACCTCAGAACGTGACTGTATGTGGAGATAGGTCTTTAAAGAGGTGATGATGGTAAAATGAGGTCACACAGGTGGCCCCTCATCCAACGTGACTGGGGTCCTTATAAGAAGAGACCAGGATGCAGACACACACAGAGGGACAACCACGTGAGGACACGGGGAGAAGACAGCGTCTACAAGCCAAGGAGAGAGGCCTCAGGAGGAACCAGCCCTGCCCACACCTTGACCTTGGACTTCCAGCCTCCAGGATGTGCGGAAGTAAAGATCTGATGTTCAAGCCGCCCAGGCTGGGGTGTTTGTTACACAGCTCTAGGAAACTGATACATCTGTACCATCTCTCCCTTTCAAGCTCAGCCTGATTCTTAGGAAACTGTCTCCACAGTGGTTCCAAAAATGGTCCATCCTTTCCATCTTCTTCTCTACGTTTCTCTTTCCTTCTCTTCCCCTCAAGTGTGTCCCCGGCCACCTTGTCGCGGTCATGGTTAGTTTTATGTGTCAGCTCAACTGGCCATGGGGGCCCTGACAGCTGACTGAATGCTAATCTGGGCGTGACTGTGTGGGTGGCTCTGGCAGAGATGGGCATTTGAACCAGTGGACGGAGTAAAGCAGGTCCCCTCCCCCGTGTGTGTGTGTGTGTGTGTGTGTGTGTGTGTGTGTGTGTGTTGGGGGTGAGGGTGTCATCCACTCCCTCGAGGCCGGGATAGCACAGAAAGGAGAGGAGGGGCAAACTCTCTCTCTGCGAGCTGAGACATCCATCTTCTCCTGCCCAGAGACATCGGGGACATCAGAGCTCCTGGTTCTCGGGCTTTGAGATTCACACTGGGACTAACCCTCCCATTCTCAGGCCTTCAGACTAGGGCGGGAGCTGCCCACTGGCCGTCCTGGGGCCCCAGCCTGCAAGAGGCTCCTCTCGGGGCTTCTCAGCCTCCATCACCATGGGAGCTGATTCCTACAATAAATATCCTCTTCTGTTTATTGCTCTGTATCCCATTGGTTCTGTTTCTCTGATGACTCCTGACTGATATACCCAGCGAGGCCCAGGTAGAGTTTTGCCAGGAGGGGAAGGCATGGGTTCCAGCCTCTGCTGGAAACTCCCCACAGTCCCCTGACCGGGTGACACCCATGGCGCCCAGCCAGCTGCGTGGCCTTCGTGGGTCGGCAGCTCTCTCTGTGTCTCCTGTGCAAACAGGGAGCTGCCTGGGAGGCTGTTACTCGGATTAAACAAGATGAGGGTCCAGTCGGCCACACCGCCCACAGCGGCCGGTGCCCTTCCTCCATCCCTTCCTCCCTCCCTCTCCTCTGGTGAGACCGGCCCCCTCTGGCATCTTGTGGGTAAGGAGGGAAGCCCGGGATGCCCTGCATCAGCTTGTGTCGGGGCGCACACCCTGCCCGTCCAATGGCAACGGCTCCAGGGGTGAGAGGAGGGAGACCCAGTGGGGCCAGAAGCATCACTGACACAGACATTTGGCGGATGTTCAGTTAAATTTCAAGAAAGTTGCTCAGAGAGTTTTGCAATGTCCAAGGTTACAAGAAAATAAAGGCAAATGGCCCATTTTATGATTTTACATCAGCCTCCATCGCATGGCAAGTGGGCACCTCACCAGAGAGACAGATGGATAATGCCCCTGCATCCACGCTGTCCTGGCTCGGGGACCAGCTCCCTGTCCTTTGCCTTTCCTGGGCCCTTCATCCCTGGTGGGGGCTGGTGTCGGGACACTGGTCAGTGAGAGCAAGGGCCTGGCTCAGGGAACAGGGAACAGTCTTCGGGGCCTTCCCCACATGTGTGCCCACCCCAGCTCCCCCGCTCGGCTGTGCCGTCCCACCCTGGACCCCACCACGCAGTGCCCTGCTTCTGCCCTGGTCTCCCCACATCTGACGTCCCACAGAGGCCAGTGGGCCTGTGGACCCCAAGTCAGAGCTGCTGCTTCTCTGCTGAGAGCCCTGCCCTGATTCGGGGGAACAGCCAGAGTCCCCAGGGGTCCCCAGGCCGCAGGATACAGCTCTGTGGCTCCCTGGCCTCGACGCCCCCCATCCCATGATCCCCACATCCCTCCATTCCATCTCCCGGCTGTGCTCGGGGGCACAGAGGGCTCCCCCTCGCCGAGGCCTCCATGTCGTGTCTGCGCTCCTCACCCTGTATCCCCCAGGTCTCCTCCCCAAGCCCCTCAGGTCTTTGCATAAACACCCTCACCTCCCCTGGGAGGCCCTCCCCACCCCCTCGTCTGCTCTGTTCCCCACACGCCTTTGCCACCTGACAAAAATGTCAGCTTCAGTGGGGAGTGGGCTCTGGTCCCTGCAATCGGGCTGCTTCCTCAGAGCCGAGGATACGGTGGACAGAGCAGCACTGAGCTCTCACCTCTCGGGCGAGTTCTGGGAGGTTCTGCTCAGGCCCAGTCCCCTGAGACACAAAACGACCTGGCTGTGAGTCGCCATAACAGTGGGCTGACTTCTCTCACGATGCAGATGAAAACTAGGAGGAGGGGTAGAAGTGGGAACGTAGCCTCCTGCTTTCATTACTCTATAAAATCTAATCACTGGGAGGTGTAGCAAGCCAGGCCAGGCCCTCCCACTTCTGCAGACCTCGGGGAAGCCACACAGCGCACACCTTTGCGCAAGCAGCCGGCGCTCTCTGCGGGACACCTGCCCCCCTGACATGGGACAAAGAGGTGCCTGGGCTGGTTACACAGGCTTCCTTGAAACTCCTAACACCGCAAAGGGTCAAACAATTGGGGCGAACAAGGAAAAGCACAGTCTGCCATCTTTGCAGGAGACGGTTAGACCAACACATGATTGAAGAAAGGAACCCTGACCATAAGAAGCAGCTTTGGAACCACCGACCTCCTGGGTGGAAGCTTAGTGTAGACCAACGTCAGACAATAGGCCACACGCATACCTGCATGTACACACACACACACACACATACACACACACCCTGCATCACACAGAGCTTAACTCTGAGTCAGAGGGAGAAGACGAGGTACTAGCCAGGGGCACATAAGTGCATTCCTCACATTGTCTCTACAAATACCTGATCAGGAATGAGCCCTTCTCATTGAAATAAAAATAAACGTAACAGGAAAAAATCGGAATGATGTAGAGGAGGAGATTAAAAATATACAACAGAAAGACTTGACCAGGGAGCCATTAATAAAAAATAGTATCCAGAAAAAAATAATATCTCACAGACCTGAAGGTCCTCATTTAAAAAAAAGTTTTAGTGAACCAGGAGCTTAGAGCCAAGACACAAGAGAACCATGAGGCAATGATAAAACAGAAAAAAAAAAAGAGATGAAAATAAATTGCTAGACTTGGAAGGGAATGCCAGAGGGCAACAAAGTTGTCACAGAAAAGTCCCCATTGGAAGCATCATGAGGATGGACAGCCATAGGCGGGGGTGGTGGCATGTGGAAACTTTGAACAAAATGAAAAATTTGGTTAAGTTTTCAAATACAAGAAAGAATGTGACAGCCATAAAAGAAAAAGATTTCTGCATGTATATGATTGTTTGCTCTAAAGAAGAGGAGGTGAAATTCCTGGACTTGAAAGATAAAGAAATAATACTGTGAGAATCCACCTCTTTCCCCCAAACTTACTCAAATATTAGGGGGAGATGTTGGTCCATCTCAGGAATTTCTGTAGGAACCTTCAATGTCGGAAGAACGTAGAGTGATGTTCATAAAGATTCACGGGAAGAAAATGCCACTCAATAGTTTTATACCTAGGTAAACTATTATTTGAGTACAAAACAAAAAGACAGATCTTTTTTCGTATGTGAGAACACCCATCACCTTCTTGAAGAATTTCCTAGAGGACGAAAGCCAGTCAGCTCCGAGCTTAATAAAAAAGCTATAACAAGTGAACTGGCAGGGAGCTCATTATGAAACCTCATAAATTTAATACTCAGGCTGAACCAAGGGTAGAAATGATGGTTATGGAGCGAGCAATAAATATTATAGACTATAACACTGTGGAAATAATGACATAACGAACTAAAGAGCAGGTGGGTGGGGAAGCATGCCGGGCGTTGGGTAAACAAGGATCTTATCCTTCTCAGTACAGGTCAACAGACGTGGTTTAACGCTCATAAATCAAATAATTGAAGTATGATTCTATTAAAGTGTATAAAGTTGACTACCAAAATAAATAAGAATAATTGTGAAGCCAGAAGTGTTGCTAACTTATCTTGCCCATCTGGCTCCCAAGTCCCGTCTGGCTTGAAGTTGAATTTGGTCAATAGGGAGACCCAACAAGAGAGCAAGGAGAATGGGCTCAGGGGGTTTCTTCCTCAGTGTCCTCCCCCAGGTCCCTTGGAGTTGCTGTGTCCTTTGACAGGAGGTCGCTGTTCCCTCCACGTGGCCGGCGTTACCCACATTCCAGGATACTCTTTCCACATTCTGGCAAACTCTCCTTCTCCTGGTGCTTTGGGGTATAGAGCTGACTCTTCCTACATGAAAGGTACACCCACAGCCTGCTTTCAGGAGAAAGAAAAGAGAGGGGAGAAAAGTAAATAAATTCAGATAAGGCAGAAAAAATAGCACACCACCAAGCTGTACACACGTGAAAATATTCCAATATAATTAAGTATAGGAAATGAAGGATTTAAGAAAAGCAGTCATATGACAAACACAAGAGACATGCCTACAACATAAGGAGACACTTTGCAAGCAAAGGAAGGGACGAAGACTTGGAAGCAGATGAAACGACAGCGTCTTGGAGCAGCTAATGTTAAACGTGGAGTATGAGTTACTGGAGACAAGGAGGGTGACTTGACGATGAAAAGCCACATTCATCAGGGGCACATTCAAAAGTCCAAATATGTATGCACATAGCATAGCTCCAAATCTTAGCATGCCGAAGTTAATAAAACCGCAAGCAGAAACAGACAAATCCATCACCAATCTGGAAGATTGTAATAGAGCTTTCAAAGGGGATCAAGAAAGCAAAACTATTTATAAGTATATGAAAGATTGAAACAACACAATTAACAAATAGATCACATGAAAATACAGACTGTAGAAGTCTACACCTCAAAATTGCAGGATCGACTTTCTAAGTATACGCAGAAGACTTATGGAAATTGACCTGGATTAGACTATAAGTCAAATCTCAATGCGTTTCAATACCAAAACCAATTTTACCACGAAACAAAATATACTTTGTGAACATAATTATATTGCAAATTAATGACAAGAAAATAACTTAAAAACCCATACGTTTAGAATGGTTAAGCAAACTGGCCCACCCACACCATGGAATAGGAGTCAGCAATGAGATAAACTAACTGTGCCCTTGCATGCAGCCCCAGGGAATTATGTGGGGCAGAGACACAATGCCCAAGGCTACATGGTGTGTGATTCTCCTTATATAACATTTTTAAATGACAAAGTTTTAGGAATGGAAGATGGATTAGTGTTTGCCAGAGGGTGGGGGTGGGGAGGTGAGAGGGTGATGGGTGTGGGAACTGTTTGGTATCATAACTGCTGTTGGATTCATGGGGATAACATTGTACAGAACTTAATGCATGCACAGAAACATACATACACCTGCCTTACCACACACACACACACACACACACACACACACACACGAGTCCAAGTAAAAACGGGGCAATCTGGATAAGATCAGTGAATTGTGCCACTTCGGTGTAATACCGTACTATAATTTTATGTGATGTTTGCATTGGGGAAAACAGGGTGAAACGTGCATGGAATTCTCTCTATATTATTTCTTATACCTGCATGTGAATCTCCAATTATCTCAAGAAAACTTTCAATTAAAAAACCTTTATATTAAAAAACTTTAAAATTAGTTGGGGTTTAAAGAATAAATAGTAATCTTAACTATACTACAGTTACTTCTAAATAATAAAAAAATTCTATGCATCAAAACATGTTGGACACAGCTGATGCAAAACTAGAGAAAAGTTTACATCCTTAAATACTTTCATTTGAGAAGAAGAATGACTGAAAATAAAGGGCTTGGCAGGTAACTTAAGAAGTTAGGAAAAATAAGAAAAACAAAAACCATAATGTAAATACCAAAAAATTAGAATGAAGGTAATAAAAAGAAAAGAGTAGAAATTAATAAAATTGAAACCAAACTACAACTAGTGAACACCCCCAAAACTAAAAGTTAGACTTTGGTGGGGAAATAAAAATGATTAAAATTGACAACCTCCAAGAAATTTGTCTAGAAAAAACTTCCAAAAACTAAAAGTTCATTGCACTTGGAGGACAAATAAACCAACATTAGGGATGTAAAAGAGGACTGTAAGTATAAATCTATCATGGTCGTATTATCTCCAAAGATAAGACAATTTCTAGATTAAGATTTTGCAAGTTCCCCAAAACTCCATTAATAAAAGAGAGAATTTTTTTTGAAACTGAAAATCTTTTCAGAAGTTCTAAAAAGATGGGAGGGGGGAGGAATAAAAATTCTGAAGCTGAGAAACAAACCAATGAAAAACAGCTAATAGAGTGAGTCTGAGAAATCGGAATTCCAAGCAGCAAGCAGGAATGTGGAGAACAAAGCTGATTTATCCTAGAGAATTCAAAAGGAATGAGGGAGGGAGGGAGGGAAGGAGGGAGGGAGGGAGGGAAGAAAGATGCCCAGGACCTGGCAACAAGAGCCCCAACTGCTGTTGGAGAGTGAGTGTGTTTCTAGCTTTTCTCCCCCACCTCACAGCCCCTCCTCTACCCCTGCTGGAGTCTGGAGATGTATTTTCTACATTTGGCAAAACTGAGATGTGGGTACCATATGCAAAAGACTGAGACATAACCTGGCAGGCAAACCTCACCTTTTAGGCAAGAAACGAGAAGTTTTCTGGGGAATCAGGCCAACCAAAAAGAAAACACCTAAAGACACCTTGTGTCTCCAAGGTGAGGAGTTCCCACAAAAGGACCCATCCAAATGTTCTCATAGCAAAATTCAAAGTGAGTTGACCCACATAAAGCTTGCAAACATACTCCACCGTGAGCCATTGGCTCAGGATTGTCAAGTATAGGGAAAGTTTCCAACGTGGGAGATAAGAGGTCAGAGCTATAAACAGAGCAGTGCCACTTGGAGGGAACAAGGGCTTTTCAGAGAGCAGAAACTTTCCAAAAAGTTATTGAATACCCCAGAGAAATAAGAAAAATATTGCAATAATAAAAAAGAACAAGATGTTATCTATAACACAACAGGAAATTCAGAGAAAAATAACAAAGTAGCGACTGGAAATTAAAAACATGGTGATCAAAATGAAAAACTCTATAGAAAGTCTGCAAGATAAAATTGAAACAATCTCACAGTGAGACAATCTTACAAAAAGTTAGCAGAGATAAAGGTGAAGTGATGAAAAACAGAGAAATAAAATTAGAAGACCAGTTCAGAAGGTCTAACACCCAAATAATAGATGTTGTAGAAGAGAGAACTAAAAAAAAATTAAATAAATAGAAGAGATTAAATCATCAAAAAAATCAAGAAAATTTCTCAGAAATAAAGGGCTGATGGGTTAAAAAAGCCCTGTAAACATCTAGAACAGGAATGAAAATAGATGCACACCAAGGCTCCTCATTATGAAACTGCACAACAGAATGAAGACTATGCTATAATCTTGTTTGCAGAAAAATTTGGCTAAAAGGATGGAGAATCAACAAGGCTTCGGGTTTCTCAATAGCAACAGAGGAATCCAGAAGACAGTGATGGGCTTCCTTCAAGTCAGAAGGAAAATGGTTTCCAACCAAAATTCTTTACCCAGCCAAACCCTTCGATATGTTTTAATATTCAACAATAAAGTAAAATATGTAGAATAAAATAAAAACCACTCTGGATAGGCAGGGTCCAAAAACATTGCTTGCCTTGAACTCCTTCTCAAGAAGCTCGGGAGGCTGTGCCCACCCAGCTGAGAGCAGGAGCCCACAGAGGGGGCTCAGGACACTGGAGATGTGATGCAGGGGGCAGGACCACCACCCTCAGGAGGCTGGTGGAGGCCCCTCTGTGGACAGCCGTCCACAGGACGCAGAGGTTACCCCGCCCAGATTGGAGTGCATCCCCACTGATGCATGTGGAGTTTAACCCGGGGCCTCACCCCCACTGCATCAGCTGTTTGACCCAAGCTCTGCGCACCTGGGGTGCTGGCCAGGGTTCTTCTCTGTGGCTTACCTTGGCTGTGTGCTCCTCTCCATGCTGCGATCCTGGGCCGGCTGAGGGCATGCATCCCACCGCACAGATGGGGCTGCTGTAACCCAGGAACTGGAGGAGGACGTGCAGACAGAGCAGCCTAGCTCCCAGTCCGCACGACAGTCCCTGAAGGGGCCCCAGCCAGGGCGAGCCCTTGGGTCCCCGCCTCACACGTGACCTGCTCAGGGAATTCTGCAGGAGGCTCCTGTAAACTCTCCAAGATGCTGAAACCAGGCTTCCCCACACACTCTCTTGAGCTTGTTTTCCGTGGGTGCCTTCCCTAGGTGGTGGCCACAGTACTCTGACCTCATAAACCTCGTTTTGTGTCTATTACTCCCACTGTAAACCCAATGATAGAATGTAAGGATTCATTCTTAGACTATCAACTCTTAAAAATGTGCGAATATGATTTTCACAAAGTCAAATAGATGATTACTCTGGGAAGAGGGTGGTAGAGGGTGAAGTTGTGAGGGCTTCAGCAGGGCTGGTGAGGCTCTGACTCTTCACAGAGATGCTGGAAGGATGTGTGTTTCGTCTGTTACTGTTGTTGGAACTGTTCACACGCATCTTTGAATGCACGATGCATTTCATAGTAAAGACATCAAAGATGAGAGAACTCTATAAACAAATCTGTCCTGATAAATGTGCAAATTTAAGTAAACTTGAAAAGTGCCTGGAAAAGCATAACTTCCAAAAAATGACCCCAAAAGAAATAGCAAGCCTAAATAGACCTACTGGATCAGTATTATAAAGGCCACCCATGCTATATTTTCAATTTTAAAAGAGGTACGGATAGTTTTACGGGTGACTTCTACCAAATAGTCAATGAACAGATCATTCCAATTTCATAAAAATTTTCCACACAATAAAAAATGAAAAGACTCATTTTATGAGATGAGTATAATCTTGATCCCAAGCCAGTCAAGGACACTATAAGAAAAGAAAAGTGTAGGTCAATATAATTCATGAGCATAGATCTAAAAATCCATCACGATATTAACAATTCAAAGGCAGTAATCCATTAAAAATTATTCATGATCAAATTGGGTTTTCTTATAAGTAAAAGGATGCATTAATACGGCATGTATAATTCACCACTTAAAAAACATACAATTATTCGAATAGAGGCAAGAAAGTGCATTAAAAAAAATTTAACTCCATTCTTGATAAAAGCTCTTAAAAAACTATGAATAGGAGAGTACTTCCTTAAGTTGATATAGGTTATCTAGGAAAAATGACCACAAACATCATGCTTCGGTATAAAGATTCCGGACACACTCTCTTTAAAATCTGGGACAAGTTAAGGACACTTTGATTTGGCAGAGTAAGACAAGATAAATAGTAAAATATATAAAGATTAAAAAGGAAAAATTTAACACTATTGCCAGACAATTTTGTGGTATCAACAGACATATTATTCAAAATAATAAGTGTAAAAACATAGGAATAAAGCCTTAATACATAAAAATCTGTCAAGCAGAAAATAATGCAATGATAGTAAAAGACAATCAGAAGAACCAAATAAATGAAGAGATCTGTTATGTTCATTTACGTAAAGTCTCAATACCTGAAAAATGTCCGTTTTCCCACATTATTCCATAAATTCAGTACACATCTCATCAAAATTCTAATAAGGTTTTTGGTAGAGCTAGACAAACTGAAATTAAAACGTATATGTTTAGATATGTGGTATTTATAAACAGTTGATATTTACAAGACACAAATGCAACATTTACCAGATACACATTTATTCGAATTAATATAGTACATTCACCATGATAGATCATACAATGAGCCATAAAACAAGGCTCAATAAATTTAAAAGGGTTGAAATCATACAGAATACTTTCTTTGGCCACAATGCAACTAATTTAGACATCAGTAACACTAAAATATCTAGAAAATCCCCAAATATTATTTAGAAGTTACATAACACATTTCTGAACAATCCATGGATCAAAAAGAAATAACCAAGCAAGTTAGAGAAATACTTTGAACAGGATGATAATGAAAATACAACAGACCCAAGTGTGTGCGATGCAGCAGAACCAATGCTTGGAGGGAGATTTACAGCTTTAAATGTTTATGTTAGAAAAGAAGAAAATCTAAAATGAGACATGCAGACTTTCATGTTAATAAGGCAGAGAACAGGAGGAGAGTAAACCCAGAGCAGGAGGAAGAAAATGAGAAAGACAAGAGCACAGATCAGTGGAGCAGAAAACAGACCAGGTAGGCAAGGAGGGACCAGAGGCTGCTTTGGGGCTGATGGGCATCTTCTTTATCTTGACTGTGGGTATTAGGAGCTGAATTGTGCCCCCTCGAAATTCCTACGTTGAAGCCCCTACCTCCAATGCGATGGTACTTTGGGAGGTATTTAGGGTTGGATGAGGTCATGAGGGTGGGGCCCTTGTCCTCTGGGATTGGTGCCCTTAGGAAGAGACACCAGAGTGCTCTTTCCCTGTCTCCCTCTCTCTCTCTACCTGTCTCTCCCTCTTTCCCTCCCTCGCTCCCTCCTTCTGTCTCCCCACCCCGTGAGTTCACAGTGAGGGGCAGGCGACCACCTGTAACCCCAGAGGAGAGCCCTCCCCAGGAACCCAATCAACCAGCACCTTGATCTTGGACTTTCCAGCCTCCAGGACTGTGAGAAATAAATCCCCCTTATTAAAGCCACTCTGTCCGTGGTATGTTGTTACAGCAGCCAGAGCAGACTAAGACAGTGGTGATGGTTTCAAGGGTGTGTGTACATGTCAGAATTCTGATGTGTTTGACAATAGTGTGCTTTAAATATGTGCGGTTAATTACACCTCAATTGTAATTCTGTAAAGCCGCTTTTTAAAAATCAAGCTCTTGGTTTCATTGCTTTTATTACTTATTCACTTCTTACTTCACTGATATCTGCTCTTCTCTGTGTTATTTCCTTCCTCCTATTTACATTGAGTTTACTCTGCTCCTTTTTCTAGTTTCTTAAGGAGGAAGCTTATGTCGATCACTTCAGACCGTTTTCCCTTCCTAATATAAGCTTCTAAAGCACTGCACTAGCTACATTGAAGAAATTTTCACTATAGTGTGTTTTAATTCTCATTCAAGTCAAAATATTTAAGTTAATTTAATTAAATCTGTAAAACTTAAATTTCTTTTTTTTTTTTTTCTTCTTGCCTCATGGATTGTTTAGAAGGTATTTGCAAATATTCAGGAATTTTCCAGATATCGTTTTCTTGTTGATTTCTAATTTAATTCAGTTGTGGTCAGAGAACATATATTATATGATTTTCATTCCTTGAAACTTTTTGAGATTTGCTTTTTGTCCAGCACTTGGTCTGTCTTGGTTCATCTTCCATGTGTCTTGAAAAGAGTATGTGCAAAATTAGTTCTATAGTATGGCTAAAATTAATAAAGACTGATCAGATAGGTATGGCCACTTTTGAATAGAGTTTAGCAATTTTAGAAAATATAAGCACGCAGCCCTACCATGCGTTCCAGAGCTACTAGGGGTCCACTCTTGGTTGGTGGAATATTCTAGAAATGTGATTAGGTATTGGCTGATCTTGTCTGGGTCCTCCATGGACTTACTGATTTTGTCTCTGTTTTATCAGTTACTGATGGCAGAGTAATGGAATCTTCATTTCTAACGGTTATGGTCTCTGATTTTCCTTTCAGTGCTGTCCATTTTGTTTCATGTACTTTGCATTTATTTTCAGGCACATATACATCTATTATTCTTTTATTTTCCTGCTGTATTGCTATATTTTCCTGCTATATTGACACTTTATTATTAGTAAATATTCCTTTTTGTGGTACTCTTCCTTGTCAGAAAGTCCATCTCGACTATTATTACCAACACATCCCCTCCCAATTTCTCATGCCTATTGTCTGCACGGTATATGTTGTCCATTCTTTTACTGTGTGTGTCTTTGTGTTAGGGTTTGTCTGGGTAAAGCACATATTTTGTTCTTGCTATTTTATCCCATCTGTCAACTCTTGACTTTTGGTTGGAGTTTCTTCTATTTGTATTTAATATAACTGTTGAGGTGTTTGGATTTTGGGGCCACCTCACTCTTTCTTTTCCATGCTCTTATCTCATGTTTGTTTCTATAGCCTCTCTTTCCTGCCTACTCTGGGGTCATCACATATTTTTAGCATACCACTTCAATTCCACTTTCAGCTTTCTAGGTAAAACTGCATTATTTTCTAGAGGTTTCACTATGGGTTATATTATGTTATCACACTCAATTTAAGGTTAATATTAAGCGATTTCTGGAAAAAAAAATAGGAACCTTGCCATATTTTCTGTTTGTACCACAATCTTTGGGCTATATACCTTTATACAGAGATAAATAAAACCTCTGTACATTTTACACCCAATAATATGTATTCTAAAGAAATTATGAGATTGTGTACACACTCATATTTGTTTTTATTTATAGAATACTTTAGCATTTCTTGCACTGCAGTACTACTACTGGCAGGGAATTTTCTCAGCTTTGTTTTACTGGAAATGTCTTTATTTCACATTCTATTTTGAGGAATAGTTTTTCTGGAAATAGAATCTTTAGTTGGCAGACATTTTTTCCCTTGGACACTTCAGATTGTCTCTGCAGTGTCTGGCATCTCTGTTTTTTGTTGTTTTTTTTTTTTTAATTGAAGTATAGTTGATTTACAATGTTGTGTTAGTTTCAAGTATACAGCAAATTGAGTCAATTGTATATATATATATGGGGAGGGGGAGTTTTTCAGATTATTTTCCCTTATAGGTTATTATAAAATATTGAGTATAGTTCCCTGTGCTATACAGTAGGTCCTTGTAGGTTATCTATTTTATATATAGTAGTGTGTATATATTAATCCCAAACTCCTAATTTATTCCTCCCCCCTTTTCCCTTTGGTAACCATAAGTTTGTTTTCTATGTCTGTGGGTCTATTTCTGTTTTGTAAATAAGTTCATTTGTATCACTTTTTATATTGCACCTATAAGTGATATCATATGATATTCGTCTGTGTCTGACTTACTTCACTTAGTATGATCATCTCTAGGTGCATCCATGATGCTGCAAATGACATTATTTCATTCTTTTTCATGGCTGAGTAGTATTCCATTGTATATATATACCACAACTTCTTTATCCATTCCTCTGTCGATGGCCTCACTGGTTTCTGTTGAGACATCAGCCATTAGTCACATCACTGTACTCTCCATGAAATGCGCCATTTTCTCTTACTGTTTTCAAGGATGTCTCTTTGTCTTTGTCTTTCAGAGGTTTGAATACCATATGCCTTGCTGTGGTTTCTTGTGTTTATTCCACTTTGGGTTGTTGATCTGATGGATCTGTATGTTAATGTTTTCACCAGATTTGGGAAGTCTGGGCCATCGTTCCTACAAATGCTGTTTCTACTCCACATTTTCTCTTCTCTCATTCCAGGGACCTAATTTCCACCGATACTGGGCAGGTTCATATTGTCCCAAAAGGTCTCTGAAGCTTTTACAACTTTCTTCCATCATTTCTGTCCATTTTTCAGGTTGGGTCATTTTACCGGTCTCTCTTCAGACTCACCAGCTTTCTCCTCTGCTGGCTGCAGTCTTCTGTTGAGCCTATCTGGTCAATTTTTTGATTTATTTCCTGATATTGTACTTTCCTCCTGTAGAACTGCTATTCTGTTGTCTTAATTTCTTTGTTGAAATTCTCTATCTATTTACTCATTAATACCACATTGTCTTTTAATTATTTGGACATCTTTATAAGAGTTACTTGGAAGTCTTGCTAAATCCAGCAGCAGGGCTGGCTCCGAGTTGGTTTCTACATCTGAATTTTTTCCTGAGTACACATCACACATTCCTGCTCCTTTGCATGCCTGATAAATCTTGGTGGAAAGCTTGTCGTAAATAGTATGTTGTGGGCACTCTGAAATGTCTGCTGTTTTTCTGAGGGTTGTTGGTTTTTGTTACAGTTGGCAATTATTTTGCTTGCCCTCAGAAGCTGTGAAATCTGTCTTCCCCAAAGTGTGGAGCAGCTGATGTTTCTGCTTAGGGCTTTGTTTTGTGTTGTTTTGGTTTCCAGCTGTGCTTATTTTTCTCCTGACTCCATGTGTGCATCCTACACCTATGTGGTCTAGCGCTCACCTGAGGATTTGGGCAGAGTTCATACTCAGGTTTGGGGGCTTGCCCACTTTCTGGGTCTCTGGTGTCTGTCTTCCTTGGCCACCCTGTGTTCCTCCTTCTGACGCCTCAAGCCGGAGACGCTCCTCTCTCGGTGGCCTGGACCGTGCAGGTTGGGGAATGTCCTCAGTCAAAGTCATGGCCTTCCTAAACACATCATCACAAATAATGTCTCCAGTTTCTGCCCCATGGTCCTGTGTTGCTTAGTGGTCAGCCAGGGGCTCGGGCAAACCTGATGCTCAGCTTTGGATCTGGACCCATTGGTGCTCTTTGCTCACAAAGGTCCTCCTTACATTCCCTGCTGCCCTGCTGCCCCGAGCTATGTCACCTGCTGCCTCACGTGCCAAAGCTGTGTTTTCTATCACCAAACCTGGGGTTTGGGGAGCAGCCCCAGGAAGGAAGCCACAAAAATGCAGTTCTTACCTTATCAGCAGCATTCTTTCAAAAGTAAATTCTTCGTCATTTCTTCCTGCCTTTATTCAGTGCTTTCAAAGGGTTGTGCTGGGGAATTGAACTCAGGTTGTGTAGTTGTTTTCTTGGGAAGAGTTGCCGAACCTCACCATCCTACCATTACCAGCATCCCACCTCCCGTAGACCTTGTTCCTTCCTGAACCTCCAAGCTTCCACCTGGGGTACTTTCTTTCCTGTCTCATCCTTTAGTATTTCCTGGAATAAGAGTCTTTTAGCAGTGCATTCTCTCAGTTTTAATTTTTCTTCAAGTATCTTTATTTGCCATCGTTTTCAAAGTGTACCTCTGCTAGACATAGAATTTTAAGTTGGAACGGTTGATTTTTCTCCCCCAGAACTTCCAAAGTAACCCACTGCTGTCTGGTTTACACGGTCTTGTTTATCCACGGCCCTCGTGTGTCCAGCACATGTTCTGTCTGATGTTTCCTCTGCTGATCTCGGCTGGGCTCACGATGGTTGTCAGCTGGGCTTGGATGGCCTCATGTGTTATTTCGTCCTCCTGTGGCATCACCTAGACTGGGTCACATGGTAATAGGATGTGACAGCATCAAGAGTGGGAAAATTCTAAGAAGCCAGTGCCTTTTAAACGTCTGCCTGCATCACATTTGCTGTTGTTCGACTGACCAAAGGGTGTCACATGACCAAGCTCAGCATCACTGTGGGGACACGGGGGTGTGAGCCAAGGTGGCTGTCATGGAAATGATCCACCATGGTGGCTCCATGATTCCCATCCCCAAAGTCTCCTTCCTTTAGGGCTCCAGCTCCTGGTCTGGGGTCACTCTCTGTCCCCTAGTGCGCCTGGTTGATTGTTCGTCTACATGTGTCCAGGGCAGGGCATGCTGTACGGCTCCACTCTTGATGCTAACGGCTGTGATGCACATGCCATGGAACCTTCCAGAACCCACAAGCTGGCTGGGAAACTTAAGTACAGAGGAGTCAATCCACGTTGCTCACAGGGCTACCTCTCCTTCACCCAGGGCCTGGCCAGGGACTGTTGTACCCTCCCTTGGAGCCTCAGATGACTGTCACCTCCCCTTTTAAATAGGATCTTCAGAAGCATCCCAGCAGGCCACGCTCACATCCACACTGAGATCCCCCAAGGCCCTGCGTGCAGACACTCAGTTTATTCCACAAACATTTGAACATTCACTTAACAGGTGTGGTGAGAGCTGATGGTCACCAGGCTCTGGAGACGCAAGAAAAGATGCAGCCCCTTCCCGTGGGTCTTCATGTCCAGGAGACTGGGGAGACGCATGTGACCCTTGGGCTGGGCAGAGAGCGGGGGGGGGAGGACCCTTGGGGAGTCCACGTTTCAAGGTGGGAAGAATCTGATTCCCTGAAAAGCCAAAAATGGAATCTGACCAGGAGAGCGAAGGCAGAGTTTAAAGAGGGCGTCAATCTGAGACACGTGAGGGGAAGCGGGTAAGGAAGCTGACACACGTGGGGCTGTAGGCAGCTTCCCTCCACGGGGGCTCCGTGTCCTGAGTCTCAGCTGAGGCTGCGTTCTGGCCTTGATGCTGTCTCCACGCCTCTCCTGCTTCTTGTTCAGATGCTCCGGTGTGGCTTTGAACCCACAGGATGAAGGTTGACCCACACAGTCTCTGTGCTCTGCATGCCTGCACCAGGGAGTGGGTCCTCGGCCTTGGGTGCTCGGGGGTCCGTGGCCACCCTGATGCTCACAGGCCCACCACCCAGCTGGTGATCTGCTTGGGCCCGTCTCTTGGTGGCTGGGAGGATGGTCTTCTCTTAGAATTCCTCGTGCAGGCAGGTTGCCGTTCACTTTATGAAGAAGGAAAGGGTTGAACAGAGCCCAGGAGCTGATGCTTTGAATGGGCCTCTTGTTTCTGCCAGGTTGTGCTGGGCGTCTACAGCACAGCGCGTGGTGGTGATCCTGGGGGTGTGGCCATGGAAGGCCTGCCACGTATCCTGCCTGTGCTCTGCGCGGGTGGGGAAGCGACCAGGGTCCGTGCCCCGAAGAGGTCACATCAAGTCACGCCTGGCATGTCACCATAGGACAGGACATCACTCAGGGCCCGGTCTGGAGGCTGTGCCATGAGCCTCAAAGAAGCAGAGTGCAGGTCTAGACCGGATTCTCAAAAAGCTTGAGTGGGAAGGAAAGCAAAGCAGAGACCCAAACTTCGAATTTCAACCAATCCTAAAAGAAGGCTATTCTGGGTTTCAAGGCTTTGTCTCAATCAGATAAGGACAACTTACGTCGTGATGGGCCCTGACCCCCGCATCCAGCAGTGGGCTCCCCTCCCCTCCCCGTGCTGACCCTGATGGAGATGACATTTACCCATCTGCTTGGTGGGGGGCTGCCTTCCCCGGGCCTCCCCCTACCCTGCAGCAGAGTCTGGACCCAGCAGGGCCGACATTTCATCTGCTCTGTTCCCCACCGTCCCCCAGCGCCAGGGCTCATCCACGCTGGGTGGGCTGCGGTGAAAGCACAGGTGAGCGGGTGAGTGAGGGATTCCTGTCATCGGGGAGGCGAGTGCAGGGAATGCCGGTGAGAAGGGGCAGGCCCACCAGAGGCGGCACCCAGGGGAGCGTCTGGGAGCAGGGATGGCCCCTTGGGGAGCGATGGCCACTGCGTTTGGGTCCCCTGTGCCTCTTCCCTACAGCATCTTTCCCCCTTCTCACATTTTCTTTTCCTTTTTGGAAAAACCGTAGTTTCTCTGGAAGTCCACCTCTGACACTGCCGTCCGCGCTCCGGGACTGATTCTGTCGCCGGACGTTTCTGGGATCCGGGCTCCTGGGTCACCCCGCTCTTTGTCTTCTGGTCCGTGGGACTCATGGTTGGGGGACATCTCAGGAGGGTCCTGAGCGGGCGAGTGGAAGGTGTGTCCCTGCAGAGGGACGCTGGGCTTGTCTCTGCCACCCACTGTGCCAGGCCAGGAGCACTTCTATGTCACTGAGCCCCCAGGGAAGCCCTCCTCCCCCAAGACAGGCCAAGCTCAGGGTCTGGGCCCAGGACGCCTCCTCCTGTGGACACCAGATGGGGCCTGACACAGACACCGGGACACTGCCACACATCATGGACACTGTCACAGACACACACACACCCAGACATTCACACATGCACAGACACACGCACACACAGATGCACAGACATGTACAGACACACACACACACATTCACACATGCACAGACACACGCAGGCACCTCCGAGGGTCAAACAACTACGGGAAAGCTAATTTTGAAAACAAAAATTTCCCTGACAATCTGGCAGGGCAGGATCCTGCTTACATACACCCCAATTTAGTGTCTGAACACAATTTTCACCCACTGCTCTGGAACATTTGCATTTTTATTGCTTCCCCGGCAGGTATTTCCCTGGAGCCTCACTGGAAGGGCCTCCAGAACAGCACTGACCAAGCAAAGCGAGGAGAGGCCCCGGTGCCGGGCTCTGGGAGCTTCGCTCAGGACCTCACACCATCCCCACACGGCGGAGCCTCAGGGCATCTGAGCCTGGCTGACCAACCCCCCACCCCCACCATGAACCCTCCCACACCCATTACGCAGGCTATTTCCCCAAAGGGATGGGCCACCTCCGGCCTCAACTCACCCCCCCAGATGACTGAGGGGCTCTCACAGTCATAATTCAGGGGAATTTTACGAGCCCCAAGCAGAAAACTAAGTTTAATTATTTGAACATCAGAAGCTCATTCTCTCCGGGCGGCTTAGGACAGTCAGCCTCCAGCCTTGGGGGTGAGATCGGGCTCCGATTTAGGTATTAAACGGATAACGTGACCAAATCGATTTCATTAATGGATCTGTCATGATCGCAGCTCATGATGGGAGCTCGGCACCAGGAAGTGACAGCAGCCCTTGGGAAACGGGGCAGGGGGGAGAGTCCATCGAGCTGGCAGCCACGCACGTTGACGGTCCTGCTGCTGGGACCAGCCCCCCCCCGCGGCGTCCGCCCGCTGTCCCTGCGTCCCCTGGGGTTGCTCTTGTCCTCCTGCGCGCAGCGGCCCAGAGACCGTGGAGGCATCTGGAGGACCCAGGGCACCTGCTCAGGGCGGGTGAGTCGCTGGGCCCCTGAGCGTCAGAGGACTTTCCCTGTAGGGGCTCCAGCGTCCTCCCCACGCATACTGCATATTGAAGCAACTCCTGGACGATGTGGGTTCTGGGGACTTGTGTCCCGCGTTCACGCCCCTGACCCCTAAGCCCTGAGGCTGCTCTGCCCTCCTCCCTCCAACCATGGGGCTGAAGGGAGGCCGCAAAGGGCTGACGGGGCTCCCGCTACTGTCCGTGTCAGCGGGAGCCCTGGGCCCTGGGCTTTCGGCCCCGACGCGGCCCCTCCCGCCTCGGCCCCGTTAGACTGTCTCCCAGTGGGCCGTGTGCCTGAGCGTGTTAGCTGACGTGGCTTTTCTGGGGCGAGACTGAGCAGGCACGTGGGGCCAGGATTCTGCACGTGGTCATGGAAAGCCCGTCCACCTCTCTCGGGAGGGAGTCCAGGCCGCCTGTCTGCCCGGCTTGGTGAGGGCTTATGCCTCGGGAAAGGTCCTGGGAAGCCCCGGCAATGGGGCCCCAGAACTGCAGGGGCAGCAGGGCCCATCCTTGGAATAGGGGGGCCTGGGCCTGGACATGCCCGCTGGGCTGCAGCCCGCCACTCAGGGCAGTGCACCTGCGCTCCCCGGACAGGGAGGGGAGGGCTTTGCTCCAGGGTTTACGGCCAACCTCTGACTGAGGGCTGACCCTGCCAAAGCCTGGGCAGCGTCAGACCAAGCTCCCAAAGGAGCTTCCGAGAATGACTCTCCTCTCCCCTCTCCAAGGAGCGTCAGAACCCCGGCGGTGACCATGGGCTCAGCATGAGTCTCGGTGTCTCCATGGCAATGGGAGCTTTTCCTTCCTTGGTCTTCCCAGAAGTGAGGCTGGGCTCAAATGGGAGGGTCAAGTTGTGAGGTTTGTGTGGAAGGCTACCATTTCTACGTTTAGAGAGAGCTCGTGACCGAAACGCTCCCCTTGACCAAATTTTATCAGGCCCCCGGAGTCCTGCACTCCGCCAGACCTGGCCTTGGGATCCCGTGTGCTTTCTCGATGGGCCCCATCTTAGCTAGAGTCCTACTGAGTGAGCCTAGAGGGACCCCCACCTTCGCCGACGTGCCTACAGCAAGAACCCCCTGCCCCCGCCGTCTCCGGTCCTGGTCTCCCGTCCACTCCGCTCCTTGGCTGTAAATCCCCAGCCGTCTGCTGCGTTGGGAGGCGAGCCTGACCTCGCCTGTTGCCCTAGTCCTCCATGAAATCTTCCTGACCGTTTTCCTACGCGTCAGAGTAACTTTTCCTTAACGCTCACCCTCTGCAGAGCCGGTGAACTGTAAGGTGGGGGCACCCCCTTGGACGGCACCTATGCCGCTTCCCACGCTCACGTCCCACCTTTGCGACGGGACTGGATAGTGCAGCTGGCCTAGATGGGCGCCTTTCAGGCTCCTATTGCCCCAGGGACGAAGGGCGACGTCACATGCAGGTCCATTGTGTGCTGTTCCAGCTGCAAGGGTCCCCTGCCCGCCAGCCCCACCAAGGAAAGAGACGGATTTCATCCCTGCAGCCCTGGTGGAAGGAATAAATGAGGTGACATCCGTAAAAGCGGAAAATTAATATTATTTTAAAGCATTTCCATGACCCTGGGCACAGAAGGAAGAAATAACAGATATTTCAGATGCAGTGTGGCCCCTAAAGATGACAGCGACTAAATGGAGAAAATATATACGACCAGGAAACTAGACAGCCAGCCGGAAAGGCGGCACACGCGTCCTTCGGGGCAATGAGACTGGGGAGGCCACCCCCATGTTTAGCAGGGACGCCCAATGCCCCAGGCTGGGACCCCAGCCTGAGTGGAGAGGTGGCGGCTCGTGTGCTGGGTGATCAGGCCCTGCCTTTGAGGCCTGGGGGGCGGCTGAGAGACAGAAAGACACACAGACCGCTGGAAACAGACCAGGGGCTCTGAGCACTCACCCGCCAGGAGCAGCGGGGAACACGGTGCAGCGCTGACTCACCACCGTCACCGCGGCACCTGCAAAGGCCTGCACGCTGACCCTTGTCTGGGAGCAGCTGAGTCCCGTCTCCACGTGGCAGTGGCCCCCGGGGGCAGGGCGGAGGGCGTGAGCAACCCCCGTGGAGTGGGTGCCTGTGAACCTTCATCTTAGTGTGTGTGGGGATGGTCAGCAGGTTCGGGTGGGGAGAGGAGATTGCCGGGTGGGCACATGCGGGGACGTGTCTGTTGGGGGTGGCTGCTGTCCCCAGCTGTCCTGAGGTCCTGCACCTGTTCTGAGCAGCCCAGACGCCCGTTCCAGCCCCACTCCTCATCGCCCCCGCCCTGGGCCTCTGAGCCCACTTCCTCCCCACCCCCCCATCTGCCTTCTGTAGCCCTTCCCCCGGGGCTCCCCTGCCCCACCCTCTGCAGGAGCAGACAGGGGCCCCTCCTGCACCCCACTATGACCTTTCCCTGGGCTGGGCCGACCCAGGCCACTAAGGGAGCAGGGCCAGCGTGCCGGGAACCTTTCTCAGCCCTGAAGTGGGTGCTCTCCACACACCCAGGACACTGTCGCTGGTTCTGTGGGGGGCACGGTGCCCACCATCAGTCAGATCGGCACGATGGGCAGAACTGGCAGAGGCCACCACGTCTTCTCGCTGAGCCCAGCGCCCTGGGAATCTTCGGGAGCCTCTCGGCCCTCACATTCCACCAGGGCGTTTCCAGAGAAGCACACTTTCTATGGGCGCCCGCCTCTCTGGGCGATGGTCAGCTCAGGACAAGGACGGCACAGGGGTCCCCTCCCAAATGCCAACGTGACAAGTTACTGTGGCACGTGGGACACCAGCAGGAGAGGCCTCAGCAACATGTGGGCTGCAGCGTCCACTGGGGTCAAGCCACCCCAGGCGCCCTCTGGACCGACGCGACGCCTCTGGGCATGACCTGGAGCTCCTGGAGGCTCCTCCTCGGACCTCTGACTTAGAAGGTGCCCAGAACATGAGGGTGACCGTGAAAAGAGGCACGTGCACGCACACATGCACACACCACCTACACGGGCTTGTACACACATCCCGGCTGGCCAGTCCGGGAACTGACTACGGAGGCGGCGCCTGGTCACTGTAGCAACGGTGATGGTGGGGCCCACGAGCAAGCCCTGCTCGGACCCTGACCCGGAGCTGCACTTGCCCCACAGCCAGTGCCTGCAGCCTGGGTTCACGTTAACACCCTCTAAGAGGCAGAGCCAGGATGCAGGCCAACAGGTGGCCATGGAGACTAGCCGCTAAAGGTGGCCTCAGGACCAGGTTCTGAGAGACGGAGCGGCGCACCGGTGGCACTAATCACAGAATCGCCCCTAAATAAACACGCCTCCTATTCTCTAAGGGCTTGGGGCAGGAGGGGAGAGCCCTATTTACGGGAAGGTTGGACTTGGACAGGCGGACTGTTTGTTCCTGCAGCGCCACCTGACCGGTACACACCCTTGGATCCGGTCGGAGACGGTGTCCGCTTTTACGAGCCCTGGTGGCCCAGAAGCTCTTTTCTTTTCTCTAGCTTCACGATTTTGTTTTTCCCCCTGCTATGCCCAGAAGTCTCCGGAGTAGTGGCTGTGTGTGTAGCTCTCCGGTGGGCTGCTTCTCCTCCTGCACATGAACCCCCGCCCCTTCCAGCTCATTTATCCGTGTGGACAGAGGGAGGAGGTGAGGGTGGGCCCCTCTCCCCATCAAGCTGCCCTGCCCTGTTTGGGCTCCATGGCAAAGCCCCCAAGCTGCTCCCTGAGGTATAGCCCCTGGGGAAGGCCCTTCCTGGCAAGGGCACCCAGGCCCCCTCGAGAGGGGAAGGGCCCACCTGGGGGTCCCTGTGGCAGCAGCTAGGTCTGCATTCTGTCCCTTTCCCTACCTCCCAGGACAAGCCCGGCTCTGTGCCAGAGGGCGGGGGTCTCCTTACTCCCTGTAACAGCTCCAAAGGCCAGTGAAGTCTCCTTAAATCAAGCGCAGAACTCGAATGGCCCACGGCCCGCCCCCCAGGCCACAGGTCCCAGGGTTGACATTTTATCAAGAGCAGTTGGAAACAGGCAGGCAAGGCCTGCCCCAATTCACGCACGCCTGTAGGTGATGGATTCCGAACATGCCTAAGAGTGCTCTTTGGAGATCCGAGCGGAGTTCCCGGGGAAGGGGGCCCTTTAGACCAGAAGGTCTCCTTCTGGAGCCCTTGAGTGGGGTTCTGCTCCTGGAACCGGGGGCATGTGCGGGGAGGGCCTGGCTCACATACCCTGGGGGAGGGCTGAACAGATGGGGCTGTCAACTTCCCACTGGCTTGGCCAGGAGCACGGCGTCCCAGGGGATGGTAGTTGCGGGCCAGACGCTGTCTACGCGCCGGGGGCCGGGCTTCAGGGAGCATCCTTGGGGGTCCAGGAGAACCTGGAGGGCCCCTGACAGCATCATCACGGCGGGCCTGCCTCCCGGGAAGAGGCCCTGTCACCACTTGTGCCCTGGGCTCTGTCTCCACCAGCCGCGCCGGCGACAGCCCTGTCCCAGGACGCCGCGGCCAGCGAACAAAAGCCATGCTTATCAAAGGAGTTTTTCTTTATTTTCATAATTTAGCTGAATCAACACAAAACTGAATAGTGTAAAACAAGGAAAAAAAATGCTGTAACATATCAAATCTCCCAACCTCTGTCCTCGGAAGGTGTCTACACCCACTGTCAAAAGGAACAGGCGAGGGGGGTGGTGGTGGGGACGCTGGCGGGCAGCGCAGGGGTGTGCTGGGCCGGGTGGCCCTCCCGGGGCCTCCCTCGCTGCCCCTGGGGTGAGCCCAGGCCGTGGAGCTCGGGGCTGGCCAGCTCGGGACAGCACGCTGTGCAGGCCGCCTCCTCTGTGATGACAAACCCAAACCTCAGCCAGTCCTTTTACCCCAGGATACACATACCCATAAATTTGTGGTGACTGAAGGTAAATTATATACTCGTGGACATTGAAATGGGTCTTAAATAAATGGATTTTCTCTCCTGTCTTTAGTCTATGGGTGGCTGGAACAGCTTCTATATAGTTTGTTTGTTTTTTTTCCTTTTTTTTTTTTTAGTAGCATAGACCTAGCGTAATACTCCTGTTAATTGGACTCTTAGGTAGCATACTTCAGCTGAAACTCAGGAAAATAAAGGGACCTGGCAGAGGGTGGACAGGGGAAGGTAAAACGTAACTGTCCCTTATCCGTGGGGCCTGGTGACCCCGCCTTGCAGGAGGGAAGTGGGAAGATGGGGGTTCAGCCCATCCCCCGCTGTCTCCACCCTCTGACATGAAGACTGAGAAAGAGCAGGGTGTCCGCTTGAGAAGACGAGGTCGGCCGCAAACTGCCCTCAAGCTGTATGAACGTGAGAGGGGTGAGAAAAAGGGAAACAAAATCCGTTGGCAGAAGCGTGATCAAAGGACTGGACACTCCCACAACAGAGCCCCAGGGGGCAGGGACCAACCAACCCAAACCCAGTAAAAGGCAAGGGGCCTTTCCACTGGCACCGGCCAGCATGCCTGTGCCACCCCAGACCTGGTCCTCAGCTCGCGGCCCGCAGAGTCCTGCCCCTCGGCGGTGCCGGGTGCGCCTACGTCCGGGGATGCCGGTCCCCCTCCCGCCCACCCCAGAGACTTTGCGAACCCCCAGCCCCGGCCCACGTTTCAGGACGGCTAGGGCTACCACATGAATTGTTAAATAGGATTTTCTACAAATATACAACATATAAAAACTGTTAAATATATAACTTTCGGCTTTGCAAAATACGTTTAATGATCTCTTTCAAACAAGTGTTACTTTCGCTTTCTTTAATTTGCTTTCTGGAGCTAAATGGTGATTGGATGAGACAGCAGTCATGGGAGACCCGACATGCTCTTGGCGAATCCTGGATTATCCCACTATCAGAATGGAGCTGCAGAGAGGCGCGTTTAACTGGTTAAAACAGAAAGTGATTTTAGTACGAGAAAGTCCATCTAAGTACAGGGGAGCAGGTGCGCACAGCGGGCCGTGCTCCCAGCCAGGCGCGCCCGCGGGGTCCACGTGGGGACATCGCCGGCCGTGTGTCCTCCGGCCACATCCTCCGGCTGCTCAGGGGGCCCCGCAGTGTCCGTGGGGTGGGTGCCTCTCCAGCGTGTCTCTGCCCCCGTGCCCCCCAATCGAACCCAGGGACTCGGATGGTAAGGACGAGTCCACGTTAAAATAGATTTTGCTCTTTGGTCTATTGAATATACTGAAAGGATAAGAAAATAAAAGCGATTCGGACAGTCTGGGACACAAGGAGAGGCCACTGCTGCGCCCGAGACTCAGTCCTCCCCGGGCCCAGCGCTGTCCTCCTCTCTCGGGCTGGCTGGGCTGCAGCTGCCTCCTCCTCCTCCTCTTCTGCGGCCGGGAGGGTGGCCAGGCCAGGTTCCAGGGACGCCCGGTGACGCAGCCCTGCTGTATGTCCCAGGACTGACTCCTCGGGGCGGCCGGACAGACTCAGCTCAGGCGGCCGAGGAAGCAGGCTGTCCTTGACAGGCTAGAGAAACGGAGGGTGGGCGGGTGGCGGAGGGTGGGTGGCATCCACGACGGACTGAGGATTGTGGCCTCTCCAGGGAGCCAAAGTCACTCCTGGGGCCCCTCTGGGGCTGCGTTTGTCAGGAGACCTGAGGAGCAGAGAAGAGAGCCGTCAGCCTCCGCAGACACCAAGGGTTCCCGTCGGGAATGGCAGGAACCCAGAGATCGTCCACGAGGCTGGCCCCGCCCGGACAGCACACTTAAAAGATGCCAGCAGACTTGCTCGAGGACAAAAACTAGGTCTCGGACCCCAGTGCTGGAGGAGAACCCTATGCTCGTCACAGAGGGCGGCCCGGGGGCACCCCCTTCCTCTGGGCTGTGGGTGGGACCCCGCCCTTGGCCCTGATGGGGGGCCCGCACTGGAGCTCCGTCAGCCGCCAGTGTGAGCTGCGTGTCCTCCGCCCCGTGCTGGCCAGGGCCTCGGCTCTGGGCTGCATCCGGCTGTTTCCCTAACCGTGTCTTGCACTGTGCCCTGTACACAGCAGGTACTGCATAACTGCACAGAGCAGAGTAATGGAAACACGTGTGTCTCACCCCTACAGAGCCCCTGGGAGGCTGCAGAGCTGGGGTGTTCGTGCTGGTTGATGAGGCCCCAAGCACCCACACCCAGCACCCCAGAGTCCCAGGAGATGCGACACAACAGGCCAGCTCGCAGCCGTGAAGTGATGTGAGGGTTCCAGCCTCTGCTCTGGGGCAGCGGAGATATGATGTGGAAAGTGACGGAGACAGGAAAGCAGGGAGTGTGGTTCCCACAGAGCGTCACAGCCTCAGGTGGTGGGACCCGTGTCCAGCAGCCTCCCGTCCCATGTCCCCGCTGGACCACTGGCTCCCTCGTCCCCTAGGGTGGCCCCAATTTGAGGCAGGGACCCCAAGGCCTGGGGTCCCATAGACAGTATCCTGGTGGCCACTGCCTTTTAGGACCCCGGGCCTGGGTCAGGCGCATGGGGCTGCCCTCCCTGTACCATCTCCTGGCAGGCCCAGCTCTGCAGGGAGTGGACGGTGATCTGGGGTCCCCACACACGCCATGGGGATGGGACACAGCGGGTGTGATGGCCCGGGAGGGGCCCCTCCAGATGTGCTGGGGGATACCTCCCCCAGAAACCCCCTCCCCTCTCGCTGCAGTTGCTCCTCCGCCTCCGGGCTGGTCCCACGTCTACCCCATCCCGCCTGAGCCCCGGCCCTTTCCCACCTGCCTGCGGCCCCGGTCACACTCCCACCAGGCCCCGCCCACGGCGCAGGCCCCTGTCCCTGTCACGCGGACCACGCCACGGCCTCCTGGCTCCTCCCGAGTCCTCAGCCGCCAGGCTGTGTGCAGGCTGTCCCGCTCGCACGGACCCTCTCCCCAGGCCCCACCCTGAGGGCCTCACCCTGCCCGTCTGTCCCGTCCTGCCCTGCAATTAGCCGTCGGGGGCCGTGAGCCGGGCGAGCGCTGTTGACATCTTCACGGTCTTCCCTCAGTGACCGGCTTGGGGGGAATGTGGACCGACTGCCTCTGGCCTGCCCTCCTCCAGGACAGACAAGGCCCCTCCCCAGGGGGCTGGGCGGCACATCCCACCCCAGCTCTGACAGGGCCTCGGCACTGCATGCAGAGCCGCTGCAGGGACCCTGCTCTCTAGCTGCAGCTCCCAGACGGCAGCCAGGAGCCAGGAGGAAGAGCACCTGCCGGACAGGACTCAGCGTGCCCTCCCCTCCTCCAAGCCCGTGGCCCTGGAACCCCGAGGCCGGCACAGGGTTCCAAGGAGCAGCTTTGTGGACCTCAGTTTTCCCTGAGGCCCCCGCCGGACCGTGCCGTCTCATCCCCAGCTCTGTGTGGAGCCCGCACACGCGGGCGCCCCGAACGCATCAGCGGTGAGGGGGTGTTAACTGGATTTAGGTGTTTCAGGCCCAAGGACACCTAGCAGGTTGATGGCAGAGCTGGACCAGAGCTGAGGGTGTCCAGGGAGGGTCAGAGCTCTCTGCCCCCAGCCCCAAGGGACTCAAGGCTGCCTGAGGCTCCAGGTTGGCAGGTGCCCACCCACTCGGCAGGACTAGGCCCCCCACGGGGCTGTGGAAGCAGGGCTGCTGTGGGACCCCAAGGCCGCGAGCACATGTCCGGAAGTGACGGGGGCCCGAGAGAACCTCCACGTGCAGTTGAGGGCGTGCGTGGGCTCAGCCCTCTCTCTGTCTCTGTTGACTGAAGCCCAGCCCAGAAGCGGGAGGGCACGGGGAGCAGAGCCAGGGCACGAGGTAGCTTTGGAGGGGGGATCACCATTCAGAGCACCGCAGGGTCCTAGCTGCAGATCTCTCTCCACATGTGGCCAGCTGCCTGATCTCGGCCCAGGGACCCTGACCCTGACCCCAGTGGACGCCTCCAGCCCCAGCCTTCCCGAGTTTGGCAAAGGCCTCCTTGCATGCCATGCTCGACCCAGGAGTCCAGGAGTGGTGGTGACCCTCGCCTCACCCGGACCTTGCAGGCCCGCCCGTCCAGGTCCATCGCCATAGCTGACCATAGCACGTGGCAGCCGTCCCCTCCCCGACCTGTCCAGCCACGTCCATGACGGAGACCGTCCAGCACAGTTACTCACTGGCACCTGAGGGGTTAACCAAGAAAGGATGCACTGATTCTACTTTTTCTACCTAGAAAATTGTATAAATTCTTATTTGTAGAGAAACGGGAAAACATATGAGTATAAAAAGAAAATAAAAATCCATCCACGTTTCCATATCAGAAGATATTTGGATAAATTTAGTGTATTTCCTTCACACCCTTTAAAACGTATACATGCGTACGATGAGGGCTGGGTTCCGCATGAACGTTTGCATTGTTTGTGAGAGCAGGTCGGCAGCCTGTTCTGGGCGATCGGCAATTCCTGGGCTGCACACGTGCTCACAGGGCTCCTATGGGATGGACTCCCAGGGACCCGGGCTTTCTCAGTGCCCCACGCGCCCCACCTGGGGGGCTGCTTCTCGTCGTCTGCGAGCTGAGATGGCAGAGGCTTCATGTCCGCCTTAATTCGATAGAAGAGAAGGAGGATTTGGTTGAGGGCTCATCTTCACTTCTCCTGACGACCAGAGGAGTAGAATAATCTTGCCAACGTGGTCCCCAGCCACTCGCACCAGCCCGTCTTGTCAGTTCATCTGCTCAGGTCTTGTATTTCTTACTGATCTGAACAAGACCGCGTGTATAATCTCAGCTGCGCCCATGTGTACAGGCCAGGGAGAGTCCCGGGCATGTTTACTATAGGCCTGTCTCCCAGCTTGGTCCACCCTTAGCTTTCATTCATGGTACATCACACACATGGAGGTTTTCGTTTGGGGGAAGTAAGCACGGCTGATGTTTCATTAGGATGCCCTCACGACTTGAAGCAATGCAGTCACTACATACGTTCTAGTGATTTCTTACAGTCACAGGTGTTTGTCCCTATAGGTCCCCCATCCTTGGGGGGGTCTCCACTTTCCTCCACACACCCTGGCCTCTGGCGCTTCCTGCCCCTGGTGGGTGGGTGGGGAGGGATGGACACAGGCCCCTGTCTGCTCTGGCCAGTACCCCCAATCAGGCCAGCCTAGAGACAGAACCCCTGAGCCCAGAGGGTCTGGAGGGACACAGAGGCCCGTACCAGCTAACTTCCGAGCCCTGGATGTCCGCTTCCTTCTCCTGCTAGGCCCAGGCTAAGTGGGGAGGGAGGCAGGCCCAGAGCTGCCCGGAGAGGGTGGGCTGTCACCGGACCCCCCAGGCCAGAGCTCAGACACTCTCTGAGGCCTTTGTTGCCAGACCCTGGGCCTGGCTGCCCCCCGGCACCTGCCTGACCGTCAGGAACGGACGGGCAGCCTGATGTCCGCAGAGGCTGTGCTCGGATGGGACAGAAGTCCCGACGCAGCCAGCAGCTGAGTGATGGCTGCCAGCTCGCCCCCAGGCCTCGTGACCAGAAAAGAGGCCTGGAAGTCGGGTTTGCAGCCCAGAAAAGAGGCCTGGAAGTCGGGTTTGCAGCCCAGAAAAGAGGCCTGGAAGTCGGGTTTGCAGCCCAGAAAAGTAGTCAGAACGGCAAGGACAAGCTCCAGCAGAGCCACACAGGCTTTGGAGAAGCCAGCAGAGCCCTTCTGGCCCCAGAGAAGGGTTTCCCGTTGGGGAATCACACGGCCGAGGCCCATCTCGGGCCTCACGGGGGTCCCCGCTCAGGGCCCTGTGCTGGTCCTCACAGCTCATTGGAAAACCAGCGCTGGGCTGGTCCCTGCAGGCGGCGGGATGTTCCCGTGCTGGGAATCGGCCCACTGGTCTCCGGCGCCCTTCCCCAGGGAGCGTCTTCTCAAGACAACCGGCCAGAACCCCAGGGACACCGAGGAAGCAGCCCCTGCTCTCTTGCAGGCTGCCCCCCCGCCTGGGATCCTGAGCCCCAGGGATGACCAATGAGAAGTGAGTCATGTCTCATCCATGTGGCCCTTACCTCCCACCTGCTCAGGGACACGCAGGGCCAGTGACCAGGGCCCCGGGCCTGGCGGGACCATGACAGCCACCTGGCCGGAAGCTTGGGCTGTGTCATGAGGGCCCTGCTGTATCCCTGTCTCTGGAGAGGGCATCCAACCTGGGGTCCCCTCCCCATCCGTGCACCTGAGGGCCCAGGACGCTGCCCCAGGTCAGCAGGTGGCGTCCTTGTGGCCACGTCCTCCCCCTCCCTGGTGAAGGCTCCCGTGTAAGGGTTTCCCTGCTCCACTGGCCCCAGGAGGATCCTCCCAGACCTGCCTGCCGCCCTGGACGGTCCCACTAAGCAGCCCTGCGACTCCAACCGCGAGCTGAGCTTGATCAAGAAACTCGACGTGGGCCCCAGCTCCTCGGAGGGCCCTGAGCTTTTCCAGAGCTGACCTCCTGGGGGGCACCTGCTCAGCCTGGCTATACATTTCTTACGGGTCGAATCTGTCACTGCACTGGGGGCCTCCCCAAACCCCCGTGGGTTCCTTCAGGGCCGGGGTCACCTCCCTCCCCTCTGAACTGGGCAGTGACACCCACTCTGAGCCCCAGTCCTGCTGACCATGGCTTGATGTGTGACATCACCCAGACACCCTTTGACCACCTGGCTTTAGGACCTTCTACCCCAACGGGAACAGAGGCCCAGGGAGGCAAAGCGGCCGGTCCCAGGTGACTGACAAGCCTCCACACCCCGCTTTTGCTGCCAGGGAGCTGTCCTCAACTCTCCTCTCCTCCCCGGAGGGGCTTTCTGCACCCAGCTGCACCCAGCTTCCTGAATCCCGGTGGTCGGTGCGGCTGCTCTCCTGGTGTGTGAAGATCCAGAGTGTCCTGGGGTCGCAGCCTCTGTGTGACCCCCTGGTGTCCCTGGGCCCGGAAAGCAGCCGGCACCCAGCAGGCTCCAGCTCTGCGCATGGCCGTCCAACACCCCAAGGTCATGGGCTGCGTCCTCGGGGTCTGCGGCTATTTCTCTGGGACTCCGCCCCCGAGGTGCACAGAGCTGGCCCCAGGGTCACCTCGCCTTGCACGCTGGACACACGACAAGCTGACACAGGAGCCGGCCCAGCACTGCCCACGTCCCCTGCGGTCACCAGGTTCAGTGGACATAGTCTCTCAGTCAGTGGCGAGAGCCCCGGGAGTGTGTGGTCTGAGGACTGAGCTGTGGACACGCCCGGGGCTCCCGTCCAGGGCAGCCCTTCCCGCCGGCCAAGGAAAGCACATCTTCCGAGGTGACCAGGAGGTTTTTCTTGGTATTTGGACGCTATAAAGCATCATTGATGAAACAAAAGGAAACTTGCCAGCCCTGTGAGCCCCCTGAGTGATATTCCCTCTTCCTCTGAAAGCTTCCATTTGCCTTTAGGGCCAGGATGAGTATTCTGTTTAAAGGGCACAATATTCTGGACTGAAAGCCCTGAACGAAAGGCTCTAACGGACAGCGGAGACGCGGCAACTGCGGGGCAGCGAGATGACCACGGCCTGCACGAGAGAGCTTGACCATGAAGGCTGCTACCACGGAGAGAGTAGAAACAACCTGGGGAGAAGCTTCTGGAAAGGCTGTGCATCGTCCCATCCATGCCCAGCCAGCCATGTGATTGAGTTTCTGGGACCATTTCCTGACCTTATCTGGCCAGTTCACACCTGAGGAGTGCGGTTAACTGACTCCTGAGCCTGGGGTGTCCCAGACACCCGAGGAGGGAGGGGACACGATCATCCACAGAGGGGCCCTGGCCGCTCAGACACGTCCCCCTCTGCCCTGCTGTGAGGGAGGAGACAATCGACCACTTGGAGACCCAAGGCCCTGTGAAAACTCGCACTGGCGTCCAGCACGCAGCGGGGAGACGGGACAGAGAGATGCGGCACCTCGAACGGCGGGGCCGGTGACAAAGTGGGGGGGGGGGTGCAGCACGAGGGCCAAGGCCTGGGCTGAGGATGCCCAGCACGAGACAGCAGGGCCCCAGCCCCTCCCCCACCCCTCGAGCACCAGCCCAGCTGCCCCGGACGCACCTGTGTCTTGTCACTGCGGCTGCTTCTAAGGACCTCTGTCCCCCACCCAATCTCCATCACTTCTCTGCCCCCATCTAGGGGCTGCTAAACGCCAAGAAGAGTGACAACTATGCCATCTCCTGATATTTAGGGGCCCTTAGTAGGCAAGGAGTGGAGGGCCTCGTCTCCTGGAGCCCACAGCACAGCAAGGTCACGTGAACTGCCCCCAAACAGGGAGCACACCCCTGATGACATGTGACATGCATGGCCCGTGACGCTCTGGGGAATCTGCAGGGCTGCAGGCTGCGGGCAGTGCCTGGCGGGACCTTGCTGAGCCAGCTCTGAAGGGCCAGGCCACGACGGGGCCACGTAGGAGAGAAGCCGGGGAGGGGATGGAGCGGGGCAGGGGGACAGGGGAAGCCTGGGTGGGGTGCTGAGGGCCCTCTCAGCCGGAGGGGCAGTCTGTCCCTGCCCTGTGGCCTCAGGACACGTCCCCTTGTGCTTGTGAAGCAGCGTGAAGTGGCCACCCCGGCCCTGCACCAGGCAGAGCAGACAGGCACCTCTGTGCACCATTATTCTCATGGCCCCGCCAGGGCCCGAGTCTGGAAACCCCAGGGCGGCACAGCCAACGGGGAGGCGCCGGGTCTGACCCCGGGCCCCACCTCCTGCCATCCTCACACCACAGCCCTTGGTGAGGGCTCGGGTGACCACATCTGCCCTGCCAGCCTCAGCACCGGCTGGAGTGGGTCTCTCCTCCTGGGGTCTCTGGCTAACAAAGCCTCCGCTTGGCTTCAATCACCCTAAGCCACTCATCTCCCAGGGCCTGAGGAGACAGACCCCAGCCCTCGCTGGGCTGATGGAGAGCCAGCAAAGGCTGGGAGGGCCGTCTGGAGCGAACCGTAGAGTCGGCATGTCTGGGTGCTCACTGACCTCCCCCTCGCACAGCGGACCCTGCGGGTCCGAGGACAGGAGCGGGTTCAGTGCCCGCTCACCCGGGGCGAGCCTGCTGCCACAGACCATAGGGTGACTGAACCCCAGGGGATGAAGGGACAAGGGCGCAGCAAGTGCCAGGCAGGGGCTGAGCGCTGACACGGGGGTCCCAGCAGAACGAGAGGGAGAAGACATGAGAGCAAGAGCTTAGGATCAATCCGGGGACGGCCAGAACCACCACAAGCCCCTCACCCCGCACCTGTCGTAAGCTGCTTCTTGGCCTTTATGGATCTGAGCAGGGACCCCGAAGATGAGATATCAGCTCTGGGTGCAGCGGGGCTGCTCTAGGCTTCTCACCTGTCTTCACCATTAAAACATCCGCCACTCAGTCACCGCGAGGACGCAGCACCTGGACGTCAGAGACCAGGGGCCAGGCAGAAGATTGCTCTAACCAGGGCATCAAGTGATGTGGGCTGGCACAGACAGTGCAGCCCTTCTGTGCCATGAGGCAGAGAGCTGCGGGAGGAGGATGGGGGGGAGCTGCCAGGGCCCTCTGGGGGAAGGTCTGTGCTTTTCTATTTAGCTTTTATACACAATCAGACTGGAGTGTCCTTACTTTAGGCAAGCTGATAGCTGTAATAATACATATTTATTGTTTAGCTAAATGGTCTAGCTTCTCTTTCTAAAAGAAAAAAAAACTGTTTCTTGAATCTGATGTGGGAAAATTATATATCTATCTTTACAACCATTTATTTATTTTCTTTGGCTCATGACTCGTTCTTGGAGTCTGTCTTCTGAGAGAAGTTTCTAGAAAGTCTGCACCAGGCTGGGTCCCAGCATGGTGGGGTTCTGAGGGGGGCTGGGTCCTAGTGGACCACAGTTTCTATTTCTGTTGAGCTGCCTCATTACGGACAAGCTGTGTTGTTTCCTCCTCCGGGAGGGAAGAAAGCATTCTGGAGCCTCTGGTTTTGGATCAGGAATGCTAGGATCCAGGTCCAATCCTGATACAAGGGATGGCTCAGGTTATAAGGCCCCTGTAAAAGGAGGAGGGCTGACTGAGAATTCATGCCACCAAAGCAAAATCACCCCTGAGCCTCGAATTCCGAACAGCGGCAGATCAGGGGCCATGCTGGGCTGTCCCTCCCGTGATGGCAAATTCACCCCTGGCTCTGAAGGGTGATCAGCAAGTAGCCATTAACGCAATGATCCAGAACCTGTTTACTGGATGGTTCTGTGGTGAGTGACCGCCCAGCACACCCTTCATCAGGGGCTTTACCAACTCCAAGGGCCTTATCCCAGCTTTTCTGTGAGGAGGAGCCATATTTAAAAAAGAGTTACAAAGGCCTCAGAGATGCCGGGGGTTGAATAAATGCCCAGTGATACAAGGGTCCCAACAAAACTGACAACAGCCTCCATGGGCATTTGAAAAAGAACGTCGATGCAAGTGTGTGCACGTGTGTGGAGATGTGTGCATGTGAGTGTATGTGCATTTATGTGGATGTGTGTGCAGGTGTGTGGAATTGTGTGCGTGTGTGTGTGTACATGTGTGTACACGTGTGTACCTGCTGGACAACTCCCTGCCCGGCCCTGGAGGCCTGTGGAGGGCCGTTCTGACTCGGGTCTCAGAGAGGGCGGAGGGCTGTGGTCCAGGACCCTGGCAGCAGCTGCCTCCCTGGAGTCACCCCAGTGTGCATTTCCTGCCCCACCATTGCCCCCTCCCTACAGCCTGGGGTCTGTCACTGGTGAGATTTGGGGTCTTAGGAAGGACCCCATTGAGACAGGTCTGGGTTTGAATCTCAGCTCGGCTCTTCCTGTCCTGCGGCCTCAGGAAATGGGCTTGGCTGCCACAGCCTCAGTTTCCACATCCACTAAATGGGAGCCTGAAACGGGACCACCCAGGGGCACAGTTTCCCCCTTTTCACAGGAGTAGAGGATGTGAGCAGAGCACGGCTGCCGTCCGACAACCTCACCTAGGTCCACTGCATCTTTTTCTGCACGACGCCTGCATGTCTGCAGAACTGGGGCCTGACGATGCTTTGTCTAGGCTCCTCTGGGTTTATAAGGCCGCTGAACAAATAAAGGGATACTGGTCTCCTAGACCTAAATAAAGGGATGATGCTTGTAATAGGATTTCACTGAGAATGGAGGCTTACTGAGGGCATCCGCTAGGTATTGCAAAGCCCCGCTGCAGCCCAGGCCTCCTTCTCTCAGGAAAACACCCTACACAGCCCAGGGCCCCCCTCGAGCAGCCGTGGGTTTGTCCCCTGGCCGAGCAGCATGCCCACACCGCACAGGGCAGCTAGCAAGATTATGGAAATAAACCCCACGCCATGTGAGGATGGGCAAGCAAGATGAGATAAAGGATGCAGAGACAGACGACTCGCCAGGCCTGGAAGGACTCTGCATTCACGCCATCTCCTAAGTACCTACAAGTTCTTACTCCACTTTCTAAAAATGGAAGCAGAACTCAGAGGTGGTGCCAATGCAAGAATATCAGGGGGGACCCCACCAGGGGAGCCACGCTAATGAAATGCAGCACAGACACGAGCTGACACCGGGGACAGAGGCCACAGGCCACCCTCTGAACCCACCCACCACCCGGGGTCAGGGCACGGCCTGGCGAGGAGTGAGGTGACCTCTAGGGACGGCGAGCGACCTCCAAGGACAGCCGAAAGCAAACGGGCCTCAGCCCTATAGCATCAGGGACCTGAATTCTGCCATCAGCCGAGTGAACCTGGGCGAGGCTCTTTCCCGGAGCCTCAGGTGAGACGCAGCCCGGCCCACACCTGGGTTTCTGCCCTGTGGGACCTGGGCCGAGATCCTGGCCACGCGGTGCTGGATGTCTGACTGCTGAGCTGTGAGATGGCAAAGGCTCTCCGTCACTAAATGCGCAGCAGCACAAAAAATTCACCCACCCCGAGCCAGGCTCCCGGGCCCCAGTCCCACATAGGGGCATCCAGCTCCATCTACCCCGAAGGCGGGTGGGTGCCTGAGTCCCGGGTGAGGGAAGCGGCTGAGAGCCCCACTCGGCCCGAGGGAGGGTGGCATCCCTGCAGCATCCTGTCCAGGTGTTGCCCAGCTCCTGCGGGGAGGTGCCTCCACTGGACGGGCCCCCAGGCTGAGACCAGCCCGTTCCCCTCACGGTTCACACTTGGTCCAGTCCAGCTCCACTCATGACCTTGATGCTGCCAGGGTCACGTCTCCCCGGTGGGCCAGCCTCAGCCCAGGCCACCTCCAGCTCTGCAGGGGGCTGCCCTCGACCTCCCCACGGGCTCAGCTGCCCTGGGAATGGCCGGCTTGCCAGGCGGCTTTTCTAAAGGGAGTGTGGATAGTGCAGGCCGGCCTCGGATCCCTGTCTGCTTTGTCTCCTGGCAGAGCCAGCCTTTGACGTCCCATCCACCCTCTCCGCCAACCCCAGCAACTAGAGCCCGGCCGGCATCGGAGGATGATGGCCTCGGCCACCGCAGCTCGCGGCCGACCCACCGCCCCAAGTTCACAGGCGATGCCTGGCGACGACGGGGTTGGGGTGGGGGGTGGAGGTGTGTTCTCAGAGGTGCCATCAGACACGCTGTCCCCAACACCTGGCCGTCCACAGCGGCGAGGGAGGCCCCGCGTGCCCGGGAAGCTCAGCGTCAAACCCCTTCCCTGCGCTGCCTCCTGTGTCCACTTTCAGGGGCTGGGGAGGTCACCTGCTGGGCCCAGGCAGGCTCCTCGCGGTGCCACACGTCGGCAGAGGGGGCGGTGGCCCCGCCAGGCCGCTGTCAGTCAGAGGAGTCCCAAGACCAGGCCGAGGACAAACCCTTTCTTGCTCAAATATCCATCCACATCCATCTGCTAATAGCGGCTTCACGGAGGGATAGCTCCCAGCCCAGACCATGTGCCCTTCTTCAGGGTCAAGTCAGTGGTTTTGCTCTCTTCAGAGCTGTGCAACCATCACCACAGTCAACTTAGAACATTTCTATCCCCCCAAACTACACTCACCAGCAGTGATGCCCCCATCCCATCCCGGGAGTTCCCCCAGGAGAGGGATTCTGAGTCACGCGGTAGCTCCGTGTCTCACTTTTTGAGCAAATGCCAGACTGTTTTCCAAAGGGTCTGAAACATGCATTTCTGATTCTCCTGATGACACACTGCCCAGCACTTTCCAGAAAGACTGGCAAATTCACATGCTTATAACCAGCATCCTTCACGAGGCCTCAAAGTGAAGTTAAAGGAAATTAACACCCACCACAGTGAGTCCTGAGGAGAAGCGCCCATTCGTGTTTCAGCTGCTGATACCCGACGGAGAATCGCTCGTCACACTTTGTCCCCGCTTCATGTTTTAGGAACTTTCCACCCCTGGGCTGTGTGCCTTTTCGTCTGCCTGCTGCCCCCAGCCCCGGGGTTAGAAACCAGCTCCTGCCGGGCGGGTCCCCCGACGCCCACCTTGCCATCTGCCTCTGTTCTCGGGAAGGTGAGCTGGACTTTCAGAAGTTTGGGATATCAAGGCAAGGCAGGGCTGCCCCTTGAAGGCGGGCCTAGCGTGGGTCTCTCGGTCACTGGGTGGCCCGCAGAAGGCCTCAGTGCCCTCATCTGTAAAATGGGGTGGTAACAGTGCATGGCCCACGGTGGCCATCAACCTGAGCAGGTCGACCTGTGCAGGTGCTCAGAACAGCATAGGCGAGTGTCTGCAATCATCACTGATTCTTACTATTTTCAGGCTGATGGACCGTTTCAGCATCCTTCCTCCCCCTGAACTCAAATGTCCACCCGGACTTGTCCTTAACCATCGCATAGTTTCATGTGTCGTATTTTAGTCTGTAATCCCTAGGGAATTTAATTTGGAACATGGTATGAAGTAGGGATCCAAGCTGAATTTCCCCCAAGTATGAAGCCGGTTTTCCCAGCATCTGCTGTTGGGGGCTGCCCCTTCCGCACTGTACCCCCAGCCCATGCTCACCAACATCCAGGTTCATCGCAGGACCACGTGGTCTGGTTCATGGGTCAGAAAGAGCAGCAGAAGAGCCAACATCTTCTCCGGTTTTAATTGTATCCTGGGGACTTTGCCAGACAGGGTCCGCTGTTAACTCAGGAGGGGGGTGAGGGGCAGAAGCAAGCAGCGGCTGCACCGCCCACTGCTGAGCTGCTCACAAAGCTCTCTTACCCCCTTGTCCATCCCCAGCAGGAGGTGGACACTGGGGCATGTCCCAAAGCCTTCCTACACACCGTGGATGAGTCCCACCCGATATAAAATGTGAAATCATTTTGTAATGTTCCAGAAAAACTCACTGGAGATTTGATTGAAACTGTATTAAATCTAAACATCAAATTTGAAAGAATAGACAACCTCATAACATTTAGACAATCCCTCACCTTATCAAAGTATGTGACATCTTTCTATTCATTTATTCAAGTCTTTTTAAGTCTCCCATGGGGAGGTTTTGCCATTATCTTCATAGGTGCCTTTTCTTACCAAAGTTATTCCGAGTTATTTTATGTTTTCTCCTGCTATTAACAGAGCTCTCCCCACTCTCTTTCTTTTATTTCACTTTTTTATTGTAATTAAATCATTACACATACTTGCTTGGAGGTGAGAACACACAGGCTTTTGTCCAGTCTCTCTTCCATATGCCAGCGGGCATGTTTCTTCCTTAAAGCTGCCTACAAATTTCACCTCCCGTTTTCACCTCCTAAATGACACTTGTGTTCAAGCTACTGCTGACTCCGTGCCCTGGCCCTTAGGGTTGATAAGCCTTTATTAATCTAGTCTGGGGTTGGCAAACTTGTGCTACCAAGGGCCGGGTAGTGTATATTTTCAGCTTTGCGGGCCATAAAAGTCTTTCTGCAAAGACTCAACTCTGCCATTGCAGTGTGAATGTATGCCTAGACAATATGTGAGTGAATAAGCAAGGCTGTGTGCCAATAAAACTTTATTTAAAAAATAGGTGGGGGGCCAGATTTGGTGAGCAGGCGGTGGTCGTCTGACCTCTGATCTAGACCAGAGCTTGTTTGTGTCTATGAAAGCTTACAGTTGAACACAAGTAGAGAAACTTCTATGTTCATAACTGGTCCAATTTAATAAATTCTCTAATTAGTTTTCAAGGCATTTCAGGTGATTCTCCAGAGTTTTGGAAATACCTGTTTATTTACCTTCTGTAAGTAATAATGATTGCATTTTTTCATATCAAATAGTTGTGTGAGTTCATTTGCCAGAACTTCCAAAAAGTAACAAGTTCCCGGGTGACTGCAGGCTAGCCTCACGACAGCCAGCCTGGGCCTCAGCCCCGGTATGGACAGGGCGGGGTCCATCTTCAGTGCAATGGCAGCTTTGGTTTCGGGGGGACCCTGGGTTCCAGGGAGGGCCCACCTTCTCTTCCAGGTTAGCCTGGAGGTCTGTGACCATCGTTCTTTTGATATTTTTCTGAGGAATAAATACAGGGTCTGCCTGGTGCCTTTTTCAGCATCTTCTGAATCAGAACACACTTTTTATTTGATCTCCTTATAGGGCTTTTCGTTCAACCTGATTCTGAAATATTAAAGTGTATTTACATTTCTTATATAGAGCTACTGTGTGGTGGCCTTTTTTGGGGGTTCTTTTAAAGGACTGCAGAAATCAGTCTGCTGTTATTTTATGCAGGTGCAGGAGACATATATCCCAATCACTACTCCCACCAGGGGCAGGGACCCCAGAGATTTATCTGCGTCCTGAAAACAATGCCAGGTCCTGGAGGGCCTCGGGGCGCTTTGCTGAAGGATTTCTGTGCCTGGCAGGGCTCCCAGCCCACAGCACAGACTCAAAAGTCTTTATTGAACAAAATGACTTTCTGAGTATTTTTCTAATTTTGAGGACCTTTCCAGCATCAGGGTTTCACTAGTTCCTAAAATGAACCGGGTCGTTTTCCACATTTTCCAGTCGGCGGGGAAGAGACACCTGTACACTGAATGCTTTCAAGAACATGCCAGTTAAAACATCTCCGTCTGGAATTTTACTGGAGAATATTTACATTTTTCTACACCTTTATTTTTGGTAATCCCCCTTCCCCAGAAAATCATATCTTTAATCAAATTTCCATATGTAGTGATCAGTGGGCTAGCTATGTATGCACTCTTGAATAATTTGAGGCCCCAATGCAGGCTGATTTTCCCTTCTTCCTTTCAGAACTATTTTCTAACATAAAAAAAATCTACACATGACAGAAGTAAAAATGCATTTTTATAGTTTTGCCAGAGATGCAACGATTAATTCCATGCCTTTAAAAAAATCGTTAATATTTCTTTTTCATTTTTACATGTTTTCTCCAATCTTTTTGAAGGTGGCTTTTTCCATAGCTTGGGTTCTTCATTTTCGTTCTTTCTGAGTTAAATAATAAAGTTATTTAAGACACAAGTATACCGACGAGTCCATCCTTCCCTGTACCCACAGGTGCACTATCTTATTCTCGTCACATTTTAAATGAGATTTAACGGTCACTCAGATGTGTACACTGTATCGTCCGGTAAGTGCTGGCCTGCATGATGGTGTTAACGTTCTAACTCCGTCAACCTTACAGCAGCCCTAGGAAGTGGGGAATAGCATTTTGTCCATTTTATAGATGTGGAGACGGAGGCACAGAGAGCAAGGTCATGTGTTCTGAGTTAAGCAGATCACAATTGCTTTGCCCGGGAACGGAGCTGGAAAGACTGACCTCACACCTGCATGTGACTCGTGGGTGAGTCTACATGTTTTATTTCATCCTTCAACCAACAAACTACAGGAAGGTCCTGGTTGCTAGGGTTAAGGTATTATTTTGGGTATAGTTTTAAATATATCGCATTGTGGTTGGAAAAGAAAGTTGGCACATGCCTCCTCTTAGGTTTAATTAGTAACCTGGATTATGGATATTTTTGTAAATTTCATAAATAATAGAAAATTAGAAGCAGCCTATTTGTATGTTATAATGTTCACTATGTTGCTGCAAATTCAACCTTGGTAATTTCATTTTTCAAAAGATCTATACCCTGGTTCTTTTTATTGTTGTTATCAGTGGTGTTTACTTGACCTTAACACAGATTTAAGAGCTGTTTAAATTCCAACTAAAAATTGTGTTTCTGATCAATTTGTTTATTTGTATTTGGGTTTGCTTCCTGTAAACTTATGCTAATCAGTACATAAACGTTTCTGTGGTACTTCTACTGGTTTGAACTGTAATGGATCAGTATGTATCAATAATTATATACACATCTTAAATTTATCAATATATGCCACCATATTGTTCCAATTTAATCACTTTACCTACTGATTTCCTTTCCAGTTCATTTGCCTAGTATCTTTGTTTATTATTTGCTTTTAAACTTTATAGTTTGTTTGTAGGAGTGCCCTTAGAAGGCAACACATATTTGACTATTTAAAAAACCTGATTTGATAGTCTCTGCCTTTTAGAAGAGAAGCCTAACCCATTTACATTTATTGTCACCACTGAGGCTGCATTTCTGTCTTGATCAGCATGTTCCACACTGATTTCTGGTTCTGCTCCTTTCATGGTTCATTTTCTTACACACAGTTTTACTTGCATTTTCTTCCACTGTAGTTTAGGAGAAATCATGTTCTTGTTTCTATTAGTGGTGGCCTTTATGTTAATCAAATGCACTTTTAATGATTAAGCCATTTCCCTAGTGATGTAAGTTCCTTCCTTCCATGAAGAGACATTAAGTGACTCTTTTCTTCATCTGCAGCTGCCCCCCTGCAGCTGTTGTCAATTTAACCAGAAGTTACAAATCAGTTTACACAAAAATGTTCTTCACAACATACAGAGTACATTAAATAATAGTGTTGCCAATTTTGTGTTCAACTGCATAACCAAAGTTACAGGAATAATTTATATCTAAGCTCCATGTAGTTAATTGGTATCTAGTCACCACTGATCTTCTTACATATGACCTATGACCTTTCTGAGGTCATCAGCCACTCATTCGTATTTCTTTGATTGGCTCCAGGGCATCTTTCATTGACTCTTTCAGGAAAGGTATGTGGGTGGTACACTTTCTAAATCCTTGCAAATTTAAAGCCATCCCGTTTACTTCCTGTGTCCAAAACAACAACCAGAAATAGGACTGAACTCACAAGTAAAAGTATTTTTTGACAAATCCCTGGGGATGGTTCTGTCCTTCACTCTGGTTCTGGGTCTCCTGGGTTCAGAAGCAGCTTGTCTGTGCCTTCGCAAGTCTATGGACTTGTCCTCCTGCCTTAATTTTTTTCTCCAATACAACCTGGATGATTAGAGAGTTTTCCTTCACTCTTCCAATTCACAGATATTGCCATGGATGCTTGGGTCCCGGATGCTTTTATTCTGCTTTAATTGGGGGTTTTCCTTGGCTCAGGAAAGCTTCTTGGCAACTCCCTCTTTTCACCTTAACATGGTTATTCTTTGTTCTTGCCACGTGGCTCCCCGCCGCGGTGTCCACTTTCCCAGGTTGGATTTCTGTCCTCTGTCTTCTGTATGTATAACTTCTCTCTCTTTGGCTTCATTTCCTGGGTCTCCTATGAACTGCCTCTTGGTTTAAGATTGGTTCACATCCCTGTGTTGATTCTCTGCAGTTACATGTCCATTATCTGCAGCTTCTGTACACATCTCAATCCACTCTGATGTTTTGGGTCCCATTGAGTTCAGCCTCTATTTGGCCCTGCAAAACTTTGGACGTTTGCCTACATTTCATCCCAGGCTGCCCTTCCTTCAGGCTTCTTGCTCTTGGGTCACAGAGGTCACAGCCTCTTTTATCTCTTTGATGCCAACAAGCAGACACTGACCAGAAGACTCACGTTTACTACAGGGGTTATTTCCAGAGCTAACCCTGTCTTTAGGTCTTCAGAAAGTGTTCCTTTCCATAGAGAGTGTGCATTCTTTCACAGGCTCCTGCTTATATTTTGGCTGTGATGCTTTTTTTATTCCCCTTTATACAGGCAGAGGCCAATCTCGGCCAGGAATGAGCCAGCAAGCTCAGGGGGAGGGAGTCTGCATCCTTCCTCTCAGTTCCAGGGGCTGTGGGAGGCTCCGCCTTACCCAGGCTGGCCCAGAAGTTTGGGGTGATTTGCAGAGACCCTCGATCTTCATGGGACCCAAAAGGCAGCCCCCAGTGGGGTCTGATCCCACCGGGGAGGTCAGGTTTTCTGTCTGAGCTGCAGAGTTTTGAGAACGGAAGACTGAGGGGGGGACAACATGGCCTTGGTGAGCCCGTCATCTGGCTTCTCCTGCCCCAGGTGAGAGGCTCTTCCTGCTAACTCTGCCCCTTCCAGTGGAGCTCACCTCTGCGCTGGCATCTTTTCCTGGTCCTGCTAGAGCCGCGTATTCACAGAGTGAAGGGGGAACCGCGGTGCAGGGAGGCTCCACCTCTGCCTGTTGGTTTTCTGACCACCGCAGGTGTCTCTAGGTCTGAAGGTTAGGTCTAGGCACCAGGAGGAGGCCCTGGGCTCTTTGTGCATCACAGGAGGCCTTAGTCAGAGCAGGGGCTCAGAGGATAAAAAAGCAGGGGCATCCTAAGGTTTCTACCGTCCACTCTGGCAAAGCCCCCAGCGGGGCTTCACCTGACCTCAGTGCACACTTCCCTTTTCTCCAAGGCATGGTGCTATTGCCAGTTGCCCTTATTTTCAAAATCTTTTGAAACCGGAAGCTGGGCAGAGGCTGTTCAGCCAGTGCGATGGGTCTGTCACCATAGCAACCCAGAAAGCCACGGCCACTTCCCCACAGACTTGGCACGAGGACCAGACTCTTCCTCTCTCTTCCAAAGGTCCGGGATGCGTGCCATCCTCGTGGCGTGGATGGCAAAGGTCACGGGGAAGAGGGAAAATGCAGTTCTCCACTTGTCTGTTCCTCGTCCATCACACACCCATCTGTCCTGTGAAACCCTGAAGCCACACGGCCATGACTGCACAAGGCCAGGTGCAGCCCGGACACGCAGAGTGGAGAGACATCCCCGGGGCCTGGGCGTCCCTGCTACAAGGCACCGAAGACCAGAAGGGCAGGAGGGTCTCAGGAGGGAGCGAGGGTGTGGCTTCATTCTGATGCAGCCATTGGGAACATGAGCACTCCAGAATATTCTGGAAGGTGCCACAGGAGGAAAATCACCAGCCTTTCACCTACAGAGACTCCCCTGGGGTTTTAGAAATGCTTCTCATCCACTATTTCCCTTTCCCCAAACCCCAAGGACCTGTGAGGTCAGCCTGGGGTCACGCTTACCCCTTCCACAGATGAAGAAACTGAGGCTCTGAGAGGTGAAAGTGACTCCCTCAAGGCCAGCCACCCAAGTGTGCATTACACCTGTCAAGCCTGCAGGCGGGGGGGCGGCGGGGGGCAGGGGGCGGCCCGTCCGGGCAGCAGCCCCAGAGAACAAGGCTTGACAGAACAGGGCAGTGTGGGGAGGTGCGATCCCACACGGGTCCAGGTGAGCCTGAGATGACGCTCTGGTTGGGGGAGAAGGGGACCCAGGGGCAGAACTGCAGAGCTGACAATGCCGGCCTTGGTACCATCCCGGCACTTACATCACCGGGTATATCTCAGTTTAATGGGGAGTTGACATTTAAAGTGATTTAGATTGAGACACAAATCCTTCTATTTCATTTTTCAAGACTGATCTTTAACAAATGTCTACGCCAAATGCCGTATTTCACACCCTCTGCAGCGCCCAGAAGCCATCAGTGCTGCTCTGTGGGTGGAGGGGCTGGGCTGGGGACCGTGGGTCACACCTGGACCGCAGCAAGAGGGCCGAGCAGCAAGACACAACCACAGAGAGAGATTTGGGTGACCAGACCCTGGGGCGTGAGGGGCAGGGCAGGGTGGGTGGAGAGATGCCAGGGGCCCGTTGTTCTGAGTCAGAGCCAGAACCGCGCTGGGTTAGGAAGAACATCACTGCCCTGACGATTTCTGCCATGCTCATGCTGACTTAACTTCCATCTCAAATATACGATCTGCCTTTTCACAGTACAGTTAAGAAGGATCAGATTTACCTTTGTCTTTCATGAAAAAATAAATGTCTAGGTAATGAAGTGTCATGTGTAAGATTACAAGGATATAGTAAACCAACAGAACAAAACCGTGTTTTCAACAGCTTTGCCAGTAGTTCTGCCCAATTAGTTCATGAAACATGGAATCAGCAAATAGCATCAATTCAAACAGCTCTGCTGGAAACCGGGGATGACTCTGAACTTTGCACATCCTTAGCGAAGGCTCACGTTGACAAGATGAGAACACACTGCATGCCTGCAGGACCACAGGGGCACTCCTGGCCGTGGCACAGGGCCGGGGGGAGGTGGCAGGCCCCGGACAGCCCTGGCCGGCATGGCGGGCTGGCTGAAATGGACAGCATGGTGGTAGCAATGTCTGCTCGCTCTAGAACGGCTGTACGGATCAACAACGGTGTTCTCTGAGGGTTCCCCTGTGGGGACACGTACCCCATCGAAGGTGGGGCCCCAGGCTTCCCTTAGGATTGCTGAGATCTGGGACTATTTGGAATACTTGGATCCCAGGCACCCCCAGCAGGCTGAGCTGTAGGACTTGGGTACCTGGCCAGCATCCCCCTCACCCAGGTCCTGCAGAAAGCATTCTCTTCTATTTGGTCAGCAACTACTTGACCTCATGTGTTAAGTAATAGCCATCCTTGCAGCCCCCAAAGCGGCCCCTCCAGGGACTCTTAAGGCATGCCTGCTGCCTCCCTCAGATCTGGAGGCCATGAGTGCTTCATCCCTGCATCCCAGCATCCCACATGGAGCCAAAAAGGATGGAGGGCAGGGAAGCAGGGGGAAGCGGAGGGAAGGGGGAGCTGGCAATACTGATGTACTAATCATGTGACCCAGCTGCCCGTGCAGGGCCAAGGGGAAGGCCACCCCTAGGTACGGAAAAGCAGGTCAGAACTCAGCTGACCCTGACCCTGACCCTTACCCTGACCTGGTCCTCTTGGCAGGCTGCCTGTCACTTCTGTGGTGTCAGGAACACCCGACCCCACCGTGGTGGCCCGTCCAGTGCCCACTGGCTTTCTCCACTGGACCCCTTTCCTCCTGTTTCAACCCTTGCCATTTAAAATGATTCAAAGAACAACTGCTTTAAGGAAAATCGAGACTCATGCAGCACAATTACTGTAAACAGCTGTCCGCGTGTCAGGCCTCCTATAACGAAACTGGCCAAAAGTGCCAATGGAAATATTGTGGGTTTGGTCAAACCCGTTTTTTGTTTCCAGGCTCACTTCTGCCGAGAAAATGAAGAATGTCAGTGCTCGTGATGCGTTGGTGCCAGGCCGGCCATCTACGTCTGTGTTTACACACAGAATCTATTAAAATGTCCAGCTATTACCGCCGTGATGAATAGCAGTGATTCAAAAGAACACAACATGGATTGCAGACAGGGATCAGAGTCATGACGGGGTATTTTTCATTGTGAGGAAGAAAGAATCGGTGAGTGGCAGGTACCGAGTTTCTCCTGGAGGAGGACCCACCATCCGGAGATTCCTCTACCCGTAGAACCTCCTGCACAAAAGCCTCTCGCCCTTGGGAGGACGTCGTGGACACAGATCATCCAGATCCCTCCCGGGTGGTCCTTGGAAGACAACGGAGGGGCTGGCTTGGGTTGGGGTCCACCCATTTCAGCCCCCTTCAGCGGTGAGAGGGGGCGGTCCTCCCACCCACAGTGCTCCTTCCAGGCTTTTCCTCTCCCCAGCCCTCCTGCTGAGCTCAGCCCTGGGCTCCAGGGCCCTGCTCTCTGCCCCCAGTTCAGGCTCCGAGCACCGTGTGGGCTCCAGCAAAACCCGCCATAAACACCATCCGATCAAATTCCAGAAGACAGACGGCAGCCTCCAAGCTCTGCCTTGGGGGCGACTCAGCCCCAGACCTCACAGTTCGGCCAGCTCCTCCTCTGTCCCTCCCGTCCCCTCAAGGGGCAGACGTGGCCCCGAGCCAGATACCCAGCGTAGAGCCGGCACCCAGAACCAGGAGGGACCACGTAAGTCAAGGACTCTCCCTGGAGAGAAGGACTGGGCTGAGCCCCTGTTGCTCCCCGCCGGGCGGAGAGCTTAGCAGATGACAGGAGGCTGTGGCCTCGCCCTGGGCCATTCCTGCAGCCTCCCGCCAGGGTCCCACTGGGCATCATCTGTCGGAGGGGAAAGGCCTGGGCAGCGGCCGGAAGCACGGACCCCGTGGACCCTCTCAGGGCAGGAGATCCCAGCAGGTCCTCAGGACTGTCCATCTCCTCTTCCCAAAGGAAACAGGAAAGACCGGCCAGAAGGCAGCCGGCCGTGGCCTCTGATCACTAGGGCCGCACACCACCTCATCCCGGCTCAGAATCAGTTTTCTTTTGTTGGTTTTCAGAGCAAGAAGTGGTAAGTGTCTGTAATAAACCCTTCTGATTGCTGGGATGGCTCCTTCGTTTGGGAGCAGAGAGGAACCAAACACCCTCCAACTGTCCCCAAGGAGCCCTGGCCTTCCCCCCACCCGGTGTTGGGATAGTCCTGTCTGTGGGAACTCACACTCGGCAGGGAGGCTGGGGACCCCCGAAGCCCTGGGTCATGAAATGGACTGAGCGTGTGTTCCTCCACACTGGGGCCGGAGCCCACGGTTCCCAGGGCCCAGGGGAGGGCCGGCCGGAGCCAAAAGTGGACGGACGGCCAGATGGTGGAGGAGGGAAGGCCTTCAGCTGTGACGGGAGTGAGGCCTGGAGGACGCTGGTCAGGCGGAGTGACAAACCGCACCAAAGGCCCCCCGAAGTGCTGGCCCTGGGGGAGGAGGCCCTGCCACCTTGGCCGTGGAAGGAGCCACGTTCCCAGAGAGAGACAGAAGGACTCCCACGAGGGACAGCAAAGTGGGGACGTGTCACCCCAGACACCGCAGAGCACCAGAAAGGCTGCAGGAGCTCCTGGGTGACCGCAGGCCTGGGAGGGAGCCTGGCAGGGTCAGGGGGCACCCTGCAGAGCAGAGGGGAACCCAGAGCCGGCCGGGCCAAGCTCTGGGAGAAAGAGAAAGCACGGGCTCCCCGGTGAGGCTGGGAAGGGGGCAAAGGGCGCACAGTGGCCCCCGCCGGACCTAAGCTGCACCCCCCCTTCATCGGCCACGCGGCGCTGGCCACCCAGCAGCAGATCTCACCCACCAGGACATCTCTGAGCTCCCCTCCAGGACCACAGCCCCTACCCGCCCTGCTTGGGGACCCACACAAACTGCCTCCACACGGATGCTGGGGGCCCGCCACGCGGCCCCCCTTTGTCCTCAGCGGGTCCCTGGTCCTTCCGACCTGGGTGCGGCCCTGGCCTGCTGCGTGTGGGCCAGGAGGGGTCAGGCCGGGGTCACCAGTCCTCCTGACCCCCGCCTCTCCTCACGCCCCTGCACCCACCGTGTGCAGCCGTGTCCCCTCCCTGGTACTGCAGACATGTCAGGGTCCCTCCGTTCCTGCTGAGACCTCAGCATCTCACCTGCAGCCCCGCCCAGCCTCAGAGAGTGACCTGAACTCCACGCCCAAGCCCATCCCGGTGCCTCGAGAGTCACTCAGAAGCCGCTCAGGATGCACTCACACCTCGTACGGCCCCTGGGTCCCGCCTCACACACTGCTGGTGACGCCTCGGCCCCTGAACTCGTAAGGGCTGGCGCCTGGGGAGCTGGCCGTAGACAGGTCCTGACTTCCGGCTAGGTCAGCTCAGCGGTCAGCTCCCTGGGAAGTGGTACTGATGACCCACGTGAGCTCTGCAAGGAAGGGTGTGTGTCCATCACGCGAGTGGCCAGACGTCCCCGAGGGCAGCCGCAGTGCCCAACAGGTGCCAGGGCGTCAGATCTTGATACAGCCGCATGGCTCCCACACATTCCCTGTAGTATCCTGGGATGAGTTCCCTTTTTGTTTTCCTGGGGAAGCTTCAGGGTATCCCACTGCCTGACTCCTCTGCATTTGGGGTTTACCCACAACTTTCGGGGAGCATCCATCAGGAGCCCCTCACTGCCCCTCCCTCGAGGAGCCCTCTTTGGAGCCCGTCCTGCCACAGGGGGCTGTGCCGGGGGCTGCACTGGGGGCCGCTCGGCTTCCCGGGCTCACTTCATCCTCATCCCTCTGGACCACCTCATGCACAGCCTCCTGAGGATGGGGCGCCCAGAGTGGGGGCAGGGCCACGGCTGCCTGACCCCGGGAGGACCGTCCCAGTTACTGATTTTAGACGGGTGGGCCCCTACCCCCATGGACTGTTGGGCTGGCGTTGAATTCCAACGCATCCCAACTCTGAAGGGCCAGGGCTGCTGTTTTCTGGCTTGGAGCGCTTCAGCTGAGAAGCCAGATACACTGTGATGTCTGAGCCTTTGTATGTGACCTATTTTTTCCCTCTGAGTTTTTACAATGTTGTTTTCATCTCCAGTGGCCTGAAATTTCATGCTGATACGCCTCAGGATGGGTCTTTCTTCATTCATTTCTGGCCCGTGGTGAGTCCTTGCACACAGGAAACCCGGGCTTTGAGTCCTGGGAATTTCTTTAGAAAATATGCCTTTGATAATTCCTTCTTCATTGGTCTCTATTTTTGGATCTTATATTCTTTAGATCTCCTGAATCGATCTTCTAATCTGCTTTTTCTTTTCCTTTCCTACTTCCTACTTTTTTAAAAAAATTCTGTTCCTGGCTTTTTGAGATTTCCTCAATTTTATGTCCCAAACATTAGCTGGAGTTTCAACAAATTCTGTTACACGCACACATACTCATACAGGTATGTATTAAGTCTGCGAAGACATATACACACATCACGTATGTGTGCATGTGTGTAATTTCCAGAAGTGCTTTCTTGTCTTCTTACAGCTCTTGAAATAAGTCTTCCTTCAAGGAAGCTACTGCCGTGTGACAAGCAGCACCCGACTCTGGGTGGGAGCTGGGGGTGAAAGTGACCTTGGCCAGCGAGCCTGGCGGGCTCGCCGTGCGTTTCCGCGTCTGTGCCACCTCCTCTCTGCTGCCTCCGCTGTTCTGTCCCCTCCAAGCTCCTAACCCCTTTCCTTAGGTTTGTGTTTGTTTGTCATCTCTCTCCTCCTAGCAGACAAGGATCCTGATGCTAGAAGCCCGGCGGGGGGATGGGGGGCTTCACAGAGGGGCCTCAGACCCCAGCTCACAGCGCCCAGGTTCTGCATCAGGCTTGGTTGGTAGGCTAGCGGGATACCCCCACCCCAAATTCTTGTCCACCCGAAACCTCAGACTATGACCTTCTTCGGAATTGGGTCTTTGAAGATGCAATTAGTTAAGGACCTTGAGATGAAATCATCCCTCATGCAGGGCGGGCCCTAAATGAGATGCTGGCATCTCCGTAAGAGGAAAGAGGGAAGTTCAGATGCCCAGGGAGGAAGCCGGAGGCCGAGCCTGGTGGGACGCAGCCACAGCCCAGGAGCCCCCAGGACGGCAGGCAAACCCCAGAGGCTGGAAGAGGCAGGAAGGACCCTCTCCGAGGATGCAGAGGGAGCGCGGCCGCACTGACCCCTTGATCTTGGACCTCTGGCCTCCACACTGCGAGGGGGTGGTTTTTGTTGCTGGAAGTCACCCAGCGTGCGGTCACTTGTTACAGCAGCCGTGGGAAGCTCAGAGCCTAAGTTTCTTGGTAAAGAACACCCCCTGTCTTGACTGCACCCTCTGGGAGTGGGTGGGTCTCACATCTTGGGACTTGGGTTTCTCTCCATCTCCGGGTTTTCAGGAAGCTCCCCCACACTTGGCGTTGGCTTTATGGGGTCCAGAGTTGTGCAGGTGTGAGTCCTCCCCGGTGTGAGCCTCTGGGGGCTCCAGGCTCCTGCAGGGCACACAGGGGGCCCCAGCTACGGTCTGGGTAGGGAGGACCTGGGAGCCCTCCTGCGGCCTTTGCACCGGCCCCCTGTGTCAGCTCCGCCTCCACTCCACACGCAGGGGGCCTGCGCCCCGACTCCTGAGTCCTGGGGTCTGAGCATGACCCTGCCGCTCCCCTGGGGTTCAGCTCCCTGTGACCTGCCGAGTGCAGCTGCCTCTCCTGTTTGGCTTTGCTGTTGCCTCCTCTTCCGTTCACTCCCCGCACGTCCCCGCCACGTCCAGGGGTTTCCAGGGGGCAGAAGTGGGAAGCGTGTATTCTGTTCTTTACAGCTGGGGGCCTGGCACAAGCACCTGCGAAGTGCCCCCTGACTGCCCTTCGAGAACCTGAGCCCCAGCGTGAGGGGTCCAGCGCTCGGGGCCCCCGAGTCTCCTCCTTCTGCGTGTCCAGCCCTGGGTGGGTACCTGGCACAAGGACCCTGGCTGAAGCATGGGCGACGTGCTGGGAGAACTCCTTGGACAGAAGGCCCCGGCCAGTCTTTCTCAGGAATCTCGGTGGGAGGGGCTCACACCGGACACACGCGAGGCCCTCGGGTAGTACATTTTGAATCCGGGAACGCAGAGGCCTCCAGGTAGGACCTAGGACTGCTCCCAACTGAAGCTCCAAGCTTCCTGGGTGGGGCGGTGCTGGGTCTGCGGGGGCAGCCTGGATGAGGCCGGCCGTCCCTGGGGCGGTGAGGACGGACAACCAGAAGGGGCACTGCACCCTGCCCACCCCCTGCTCCGTACCGGGCTGGCTCTTCAATCCTGGACCAGCCACGTGGAGGACGGACGCTCGGCACGGATGAGTGACAGCAAGAGCCGCCTGGGCCTGGATGCCACGTGGGTCAGTGTGCGCAGCACACGCCGGCCTAAGTGCCGGGCTGCCCGGCCCCAGCACAGCCAGTTCAAGACACGATGAGGGAGGCAGGGGTGACTAGCCGCAGGCCTCCAGGCTTCAGGCAGAGCTGGGCAGGCCTCTGTCCCTCCGGGGCCTAAGGGAGCCCCCCGGGTGCCCGTCCACACCTCGCTGCTGTGCACTCCCAGGTCCAGGACACCTGGGCCTGGGCAGAATTTGGACTTCCAGGGGCAAAGGTGATCAGAGGCAGCTCCTGGGAAAGCGCCTCTGTTGTCATGAATTTCCATGACATCCGAGGTCCTGGAGTAGATTGTACAGACACCCCCCAGAATACCCCTCGCCCCCCACAGCGGTGTGTCCACGCAGCACAGAATTAAAACGTGGGACTTAACTGTTCATTTGAGAGACGGATTCAACCAGCTGGTCTGGTCTAGGTGTGCATTATAGCAGCCACTGTGGAGCATGTTTAACACAGAAGCACCGCACGTGGCAGTGGAGCATGTACCCGCCTGTCCTGAGTGCCGCTAAAGCCCGGGCGCCGCCCCAGCTGCTCACGTCTCGACAGAAGCCGAGGGTGGGCAGGACGGCACTCCACTGGCGGGGGCCTCACGCCTACCTGGGGCCTGGCCTTTTCCTTCCCCTTCTGCCTGCCCAGTCAGCCCTGCTCTAAGGGGCCGCGAGGGGGCCAAGGAGGGGACGCTGGATGCGACCTTGGGGAGGGCCCGTGAGGTCCACCTGCTCAACTTGCCCGGCGCAGACCAACGTCACAGGCAGCCCTTGGAACAGGGATTGCGGGAGCCACAGACGCCAGGTCCCCCCCCCCCGAGCCCCGAGTACCTCCGGGATGCCGGGTGCCCAGCTCTTCACTGCGACCTGTCCTGGTACCCGCGTGACCTCACCTTGTGAGCCTGTGTGCACCTCACGAGGCGGCTTTCACCCTCAAGACACAGATGCGCCCGAATGTTTTTATTCTGCTTCTTCCTCCTTTGAAATGCCGATCATGAGCCACTAAAGTAATTTCACGACCCACTAATGGAGTGACGACCTGCACTTTGAAAAGAGGTGATCTAGGAAATGCAAACGTCAGCATGTGCCTGGGGTCTGGGTTCTGCTTATCAGTTAATCAATTTATCACATGGATGTACGGGAGCCCCGAATGAGGGAACGGGGCTGGCGGGACCACAAGGCCTGCGCCTGCCCTCAGGCAGCTCATGGTTTGCTGGGGACACAAAGAAGGGAGCAGCCGCGGCCCACGCAGAGAAGAGGGTGGGGCGTGACCAGGCAGGGGCGGGGTGACAGCCACTTCCGGACGTGGCCCTGGCTGCAGGGGCGCTGGGCTGAGACCCTGGCATCTGGGATGAATTAGCAGTCACGTGGCCAAGCAATCCTGAGGTGTCTTACAGCCCCCCTCATGGAAAACCAATTTATGCCAAAATGTGAAAGCCCACAGTGCCAATCTGCCATCTGTAAGAGGCCCGAGATGCAATCGTGGAAGGGGATTACGTGCTCCAATTATAAGGTGTTTGGGTCAAGAGCTCAAGTAAGCTTTTAAGAAAGCTTTGAAAATAGGTCTCCGCAGGCCAGGGTCACCTCTGCAGACACTTGGGACGATGACAGAGCTCTCTGGTCCCCTAGGGTCATCTCAGTGGGATCTGCCAACCCAAGCACCCGGGGCCCACTTCCCCGGTGGGGGTGTGACCCTGCGGGCCAGCACACAGGCAGGAGGTCACTGTCACCGAACACGTCCGGCCGCTCAGCCCTGTCTCCGAGTGTGAGCGCCTCCCGCCGGGGGAGTGAAGGGGCCCTGAGCGGGTGCACCCCTCCCTGACCTGCCCCAGGTGTGGCGGGGCCTTCCTGCCTGGACCGTGGGCTTCTCCTGACGCACCTATTCCAGAACCAGGCGCTCTCCAGGGCGGGCTGATCTCAGGATGTGCGCATCAGAGACTGTCTTCTCACCCGGAAGACACGTGGGCCTTCTGCAGCGCCAAGGCCGCGTCTGAGTTGGGCAGACCCGGCAGATTCAAGCCCCACCTCCACGGCCCACTGACCCCCGGCCGTGGCCTCCCTCAGCCACCCCAGCTGCAGTTTTCACGGCTGGAAACCCGAGGTGATGGTTCTGAGCTCTGAGACCTGTGAGCCCGAAGGGAACTACTGTCTGCACCTTCTAACCAAGGTCTTAGAGCAACTTAAGGACCTGAGGCTGTGCTTGCAGGGAGAGGGCGCTAGGGCTGCCGAAGGTGCGCCCTTTGCACGTAGAGGCCCCCCAGAACCTCCGAGGGGCGGGGGCGCAGGGCACCGGGAGCCGGGAAGGGCTCGGGGGCTTGATGGGAGGAGACGCCCCGATTCACCGTGAGGAGACTGAGGGGTGCTGCCTGGGGCCCCGCGGCCTGGAGGGCAGGCCTGACCCCGCAGCCATGCACAGCCAGGCCCGCCACGGAGGGTGGGTGGCCCGGAGCCCCCTCCAAGCCGCACCTCCTGTGGGTGTTCATTCAAAAGACCCCCGGTGCAGCGCCTCCTGCACCAGGGCTGGCCCAGGCCCCCTGGGCACCCACACGCTGACCCCGGGCCCCACGGATCTGGGGACGGTGGCCCCGGGGGTCCAGGGGTCTGCTTGTCCCCCAGTCTCCACCTTTCGGGAAACCTGGAAAGGTCAGCTGCTTCCTAGACGGTCGGGGAGGCAGCGGCCCCACCTCAGAGGCCCTTCTGCTCCCGGAGCAGGGAGGCAGGTGGCAGGTAATGAGCTGGCACACCTGCACACCTGCCAGGTGTGAGGACAGGTCCCTCGCTTCCGTGCTGCACGTGGATGAACAAGCATGGCCGACGCTCAGACAAGCGCACAGCTGCGGCTTCAACGGCTGGAGACATGGGGGCGTGCGCTGCAGCCCAGCCCAACGCTCCTCGTGGGCGGCCCCGCTCGGGACGGGCCCCCAGGCCTGCGAGGGGAGGCTGCAGCCAAGGCCCCCCTGCCTGAACTCCCGCCAACACAAGAGGCCTCCGAGACATCTGATGGGCTGCCTGGGTGCAGCCGGGGGCCCGTGTCTCCGCTTGACAGCCCCGTCCCCAGAATGTGCCCCCAGAGGCCTGGCTTGTCCCCACCCGACCTCCCTGCCGGCGATGGGACCGGGGCATCCGTGTCTCATCTCGGAGCAGCTACACCTAATTGGCCTCTTAAGGACGTTGCTGAAACAGTCCATCTGACTTCTGCAGCGGAGGCTGCAAGGGCAGGAAGGGGTGGGTTTTCCTCTAGACTAATTCCTGAGGGGCCGTGGCCCCCGCCTCTCTGCCGTGGATGCCAAGGGAGAATTTCCAGATCCTTCCACGAGACCCCAGACCTCCCTGACAAAACATCCCCCAGCATCGAGGCGGGAATTTTGGCCAGGAGCCATAGCCCACCCCAGTCCTCAGCTGTCTACGTCAGCCTCGCGAGGAAGAGCCCGGATGAGGGGTGACAATTGGCTGGTCGAGTCCAACACTGTGCGGGCCCAGCCTACGGAGCACCAGAGCCGCCCCTGGCCCCGGCCGGGCAGCCCCGCTCCCCTGGCCCACACCATCCCAGCCTGCGCTTAATGAGTTTTCCTTTGGGAAAGGAATCTCAGAGTAAACAGCCCCAGAGCCACTTTGCCACCCTCTGCCTCCCAGCCTGCGGGAGACCAGCCTGGGGAGCCCAGAGTCCACAACTGTCCCCCTCGGTGGGATCCAGGAGGGACAAAGGCACCCTCAGGGGCTCTCGGGGTCTCTGCTCCAAATAGACACCATGCCTGCCTGGGGGGTAGGGGATGGCCTGGATGAGGCCCACGGCCCCTCCCCAATCCTTTTTTTTAAAGGCCCTTCGTTCTGAAGCCCTTCTGTGGGTTCTAACCTTCCCTCCAGCCTGGAGCTGGGAGTACATCGCCCAGAAACAGGACAACTTCACCAGCAATCTCGTGTGGGCTGACCGGCCTGGAGGGGGTTCTGTCCAGCCTCTCGGGCCGCTGGGCCCTCAGTGACCGTGTGATGGGTCTGAGCAGCCCGGGGACAGACTGATCCGGCCGCAGAGCAGGGAGGTTCTGGAGGAGGAGGGGCTGGCAGCCTGTCTGTCTGTCCTGTCATTGCCGGTGTGGGGTGTACCCCCGCCCCAGTGTGCTCTGGTGCCTAAGGCTCCCGCACCCCCAGTACAGCCAGGGGGCCGCGTACGTACCGTGGTGGTCTTTATCCGCCCGCCGGGCTGCGTGCACGTCCAGCCTGACCGGTTGATCAATAAGTCACAGCCTTCCCCCTCCAGACAAGGGAGCATGTCACACCACTGCTTTGTTCGGATAATTCGTGCTGCGGAGAGAAGAGAGAGCTGTCAGCGCTGGCCTGGGGCATGAGCGGTTCCTACGTAGCCCACTTCCCGGCACCGGAATTCAGGGATGGGACGGTCCAGTGGGCAGCGCCTGGTGTCAATCAGGGTGGCCTGGCCAGACTGCTGCCCCCTCCCTGGCCTCGCAGTCAATCGCTCACTGCCCACCACCAGCTCTGCCATTGGCCACTCAGTAAGTAGTGACTGAGGGCGTTGGGGACAGTTTCAAGGACCTCCCTTCCTGGAGGCAACAATGTACTTCTCTCCTTTGTCTGGAATCCACGTGAGAGCCAGGAAAGACAGCGGTGGGCGGGGGGCGGCGGGGGAGGTCTCCCAATCAGGACCCCCCTCAGATGCAGTGGGGACTGCCCGTCTGCAGGCCAGAATCCTGGGGCCTGGGTGGGTGCTGGGAGGGAGGTGGGCAGGGGGACAGTGGGGACTCCTGGCAGATCGTACGGAGGCCACGGCCCTCCCGGGGCCTCATCCACAAAGGGGAACCCCCTCCCCGAGGACGTCCCAGGGCTGGTGACATCAGGACTCGAGTCCTTGTCATTGTCAGGTGGGGTGGGGAAGGTAGACCCCGTGGCCGCTAAGCACTGATGACTCCAAACCCACGCTTCCAGGCAGAAGGGGGCTGCGTCTCTCTCTTCCTGGGAAACCCACCACCTTTCTGTGGCAGTGGTGGGAAAGCCTGGGAACCCATCAGTGACGGAGGCCGTGGAAGGAGGGACTTTGTGATGGAGAGAACACCGACTGTATGCATGGAACTGTTCAAGGAACCTGGGAACTACGGGTCGTTTTGAATTAGGACAGAGTGATGTGCGTCCTTTTCAAGGCAGGTTCAACTGCTTTGGTGGCTGCAGCGGCCCCCATGGCCCCACCCTGCTCTTCCTACATCTTGAACTTCTTAATAACTTTTCAAGGATCCCAGCATTTCCACTTTGCAGGGGGGCCGCCCATCATGCCACCAGCCCTGCAGGCAGTTGACTGTCTCTACAAAGGCGATAGGGGACCTGGGAGGGGCCTCACCCCATGGGGGCCTGGGCCTTGGGGCCCCTGCAGGGGAGGGTGGCTCGGTGAGTCTTAACAAAGGGTGAACTGGGAGGTGGTCTGGAAAATAGACAAGGATGGCATCCCAGGTGACCTCTTGATGCCAATTCTGACAAACAAGCAGGAGCTGCCTGAGCACAGCGGGGAGTGTCCTGTGATCGATTGGTGGTGCCTGCCAAGGGCACAGCAGAGGGCCCTGTGGGTAGTGTGCTGCTCACCTGGACCCACACCAAGCATCTCTCTACCCACAGCCAGCTGGTCATCCTGAGACCGGCTCCTTTCTAGGCCGAGCTACGGACGGAACTGTGACCCCCACCCCCTGCAGTCGTAGGATGAAGTCCTGACCCCAGAGTGGCTGGACTTGGAAACAGGGCCTTTACAGAAGTACCTGAGGTTAAATGAGGTCATAAGGGTGGGGCCTCACCCCACAGCATTGGTGCCCTTATAGGAACTGACCTCAGAGAGCTCAGCCTCTCCCACGTGGGACACAGCACAGGCGGCCATCTGTGGGCCAGGAGGGGGTCCCCACCAGGGGCGAGTCAGCCGCACCTGCATCGCACCTGCCTCGCCTCTGGACTTCGAGAAAATGAATTTCTGCTGTTCAAGACCTACAGCCTATGGTGCTTTGTCACCGCAGCCTGAGCTAAGATGGCCCGGGAAACCTCACGGCGCGGAAATGCCCCGCATCCAACTGAAGTCAGAGTGGAAAAACACTCCAGCTGAGCGTCAGCGCGGTTCCCACGGAAGAGGAGACGCGGCTCTGCTCTCACGGCAGGCGTGGGGGACGGGCCGTCTCGCCGCCCAGAAACGTCTCTAGGCCACGGCAGGCCCGGCTCAAGCCGCACCTGTGCTCCACGCGGCCCTCCCAGGACCCGCGGGCCACAGGCGGCTGCATCCCCGGCACATCCCCTCGGGCCTCTTCCTCATCCGCTCCTCGTCCCCGCAGAAGTCCCCGCAGCAGCCCCGCCGTCCCTGGTGCACAATTTTGGTGACAGTAAATGACAACACAAAAAGCTCGTCGCACACCGACAAATGCAAACTGTAAACCCATGAGGAAGCAACAGGATTGAAATACACACCCTGCCAATCCCCGGAAACCCTATGTGCACGGCTTAGAGACGGTCGTGATGAATTAAAGAAAGAAGGGAGGGTTTCTCTGGGATCAACCAAGACAGACGGCATGGGAGGGGGCTCAAGAGTGGCTAAAAAAAAATCTGGATCTGTGCTCCTGTCTGTCTCCTGGGCTGCACCCAGGGAAATGCTGTCAGTGTACTGTGCCTGTCACCACGGAGGCGGGGGACCCAGACCCCAGCTGTGCCCAGGGAGCAGAGACAAGAGCAGGAACGGGGCCTTCTCAGGTGACAGACCTGCCCTCCGCTGCAAGAGGGAAATGCAGCTCTGGAGGCAGGGAGGCCGAGGCGAGGCCCCACACAGAGAGACTGGAGCCACCCAGAAGGCCGCTGGCCCAGACCAGCGGGGCAGGGCAGCATGGGCAACGTCAGAGGCCTGGTTCTGATACCCACCCCTCCCTGGCTAGTCTGCAGGACCAGACAATAGAGGAGGGTTGGGTTCAATCCTGCACTGCTGTGCCAGCAGGGGACCTCGAGCCAGCAGTGCTGCCCGTGGGCTCCATCCTCCCCGGGAAGCTTGGTGACCAAGGGGACAGAGGAGAAGCTGCAGGTGGAGTACCTGACCCAGGGCTTGGCCAGTCCATGTGTAAAACACACATCCTTCATGGTCAGGTGAGGACAGAAGCCACTCTTGGCCGCTGACCGTGGGGCTGGAGACGGTAGACGGACACTGGCAGAGACCGAGCCAGCCTCCAAGCATCCAAGGGGCTGGGGCGCCCGCTGGTCTCCTGAGGCTCCTCCCCCCAGGCCGCATCTCAGCTCGGCTCCAGGCCCTCGGTCGAGGACTCGGGCCCTGTGCCCCTTCCCCAAAGCACAGGGGGTGTCACCAAGCCTTCATCCCCTCTGCTCTGTCCCACACGCAGTTCTAAGAGGCGGGGCGACGGCGGTGGGGGAACATGCAGCCCCCATTCTCCTGGGGGGAGCCCCACAAACATCATGGGACAACATTTGAGAGTCAATCAGGAAGAGGGAGGAAAGCTTGAGGGGCAGGGTCCCAAGTGCCTTCAATAAGGGGAGGGGCGTAGGTCCTGCCCACGCTGCAGCCACAGAGTCTGGCCACACACGTTCACACACACGTACACACGTGCGCACATGCACAGGAAGGCAGAGGTCACACAAATGCCCACGTGCAGGCACATGCACATACGTAAACACCCACAAAGGCATGCACACCACACCTACACGTGTGGAACAGCACACACGTGTACACCACGGACATACACACAGATATGTGCACTCGTTCACAGGCACACTCACTGCCATACTTGTGGGACCACTTCACGGGCTGGCCTGGCACACAGCAGGCACGCGGGTGTGTCTGCAAAACAAACAGGCATACCTGCTGCCTGGCCACCGTCCTGTCCCCACCTGGCGCGGTGGCCTGGGCGGGCGGGTGCCGGCCCTGCGGAGGTCACTGGCCAGCCAGGCTGATCACACAGCGCCTTTTGTTGGCCGCAGGAGCTCGGCTCACCCAGCCCCGGCCCACTTCCTGCTGGGGGCGGACAGAGGCACAGGGCTGGGCCACTACGTCCCAGGGACAAAGGGGCCTTTCGTGCCCACACGTCACCACCTCCTCTCCTCTGGCCCCAGTGTCGTGGCAGCTCCCAGCGGGGGAGAGCGTCGCCCAGGGCTGGGGGTGCTGAGGGAGCGGTCCAGCCTGCATCTGTGTCACAACCACAGGGCCCTCGGCCCGTGCAGGCCAGGGGCGTGGATATCCCGATGGCCACGCGCTCAGTGCCTGTCCCGGGCCTCGGGGCCCAGCGTGGACCAGCTCTGCCAGCTCGAGCCTTTGAGAGGAAGCGGAAGCCCCGGCACCCGGCCCAGCCCACACGCCTCTCCCTCCACCTCGCACGTACACACGCCCACGCGCACACACATCCACTGTGTGCACGTGTGGACGTCGGCCTGCAGGGTCACCCGTCTCTCCAGCGGCCAGTGCTGGGGCCTTGGGATGCAGAGGCTGGGTCCCTTCTCTCCGAATCCCCCTCTGCGAGGACACCCGGGTGATTCCAGGCCCGGAGAGGCTCATTCCCAGCTGCCGCCTCCCCAGAAGGAAGCCGCCCCTGCAGCCCAGTTGCTCGTGAAGGACAGAACAGAAGGCCTCTCGGGACACAGAGAGCGCCGGGCCAACCTCTCAGGCAGGGAGGGGCCTGGCGGCTGGGAGGGGAGCAGGGCAGGGCCCAGGGCGTCCAGGGGGCTGAGAAGCGGGGACCCGGCTGGGGTGCAGGTCCTGGACACGAACGGACTGGTTCAGGTGGGTCTGGGTCAATCGGCTGAAGGGCCAATTTGCCAAAACTGTGGGGCAAACTGTGCCTGGAGTCAAAGACACATCCTGGCAGCTGCAGGGTGACAAGGGCCACAGAGGGGGCTGCGGGGACACAGCCAAGAGGAGACGGAGTGATGTGCATTCAAGGGACAGGATGGCTTTTCCCAAGCCCTGGGCACTGCAGCCCATGAAGAACCCGAGGGAGGACCCTCAGGACAGGTGCGCTCCCCAGGGGTCCTAACGGGGACACAGCTCATCTGCCTTGGGGCCCTGCCTGGGGGACGAGCTCCTTCCTCCTTAAGAGACAGAAGGAGCCCAGCCCCTGTGGTCCCCGCTCTGAAGATCTGCCACCTGGGATCAGAGGGATTCGGGGCTAAATTCACTCAGATCTGACAGCCAGCGGAGAGAGGGGCCCTTGGTTGAGCTCATTTACGCCCCAAAAAGCCAATGGTGCTTTACATATGCAATTTCTCAGGAACCTGCAAAACATTCAGAGTTGGTCTCAAACAGCAGAGACCAGCAGCATCTTTCTTCGGAAGGCCCATGAGACAAAGCTTTTTTTCTTATCTGCTCACATTTCCTGAGCCCTTGCCCTCACCAGGCCCCGTGAGGGCCTCTGGCTGGCTTAGCCCTGGAGCTGCAGGGTCCACCCACCAGGGCCAATGCTCTGGAATTTTCCATCTCGGAAAAAAGACGACCCACGTGAGGCAGGAAAAACGCAGGAAGGGCCAGGACTGAAGGCAGAAGCTGGCGGGCTTCAGAGTCCAGACTCGCCCTGTTCACAGGGCACACAGCGCTGTGGCTTCTCCCCAGTGCTCTCCTCGACCGGGCTAAGCACCCCTATTTGATTCCTTTCAACCTTCCTGATCAGCGTCCCGAGGAGGTACAGAGGGTCTGAGTGGACCCCAGTTCAATCAGCTCACCAGCCACGGGAGCCTCCTATGGCCAAGAGCCTGTGTGCCCAGCTGTTGATCCTGTGTGTGTGTTTGTGTATATGTGTGCGTGTGTGTGCACACACCTGTATGTTGTGTGCGCACGTGCACGCACAAGTATTTGTGTGTGGGTGTGTGTGTCCCTGTGTGACATCTGAAATTCTGTTCTAGTGACTGAGCTGCACGTATGTGGGACGCTGCCGCCAGCAACACCCCTCTCCCCACCGTGATGCACGTGATGCTGGGACCCCCTCTTTGTTTACCAGCACAAACAAGCTCCAAAGATGTGGAAGCTCAGAAACGCACCCCAACGAGATGCCCTCGCCACCCCCAAACCTAAGGATTGGACAACCAGGACGACCTTGAAGCCATCCGGGGTCTGGTGGACAGCATGCCTACTCAGACAGCAACTGCGGTGACCAGCGCGCTGCTCGCTTGAGTCTGGACAGATGCACGGGGATCGCGGAGGCCACACCGCTCCGCTCAACGCCCGCACCCTTTGCTGCTCGTAAACTGCATTGTTCCCTTCGGAATAAACTGTTCCTTCATTTCCATTAACACGTGAATCTGCTTACTTTACTCAACAGCTTGGAAAAAATGAATCATCCAGAACAAAACCAGTGGGATTCCAGAAATCTCTGGCCACATTCTCAGATACAGTCATAAATGGACCTTGTCCGTCTGAGACGGGGAGGCCGCTGTCTCCGGCAGCATCTAACCCAGAAGTATCTGTCCCCAAAGTCCCCCGGATCTTGCTGGTGACAGAGGGGTGAGGTCACATCCACACCCATGAGGAAGCATATAGATATTAATTACACACACACACGGGAGTCAAGTATAACTGGGATGTATCAAGGGTTCTGGAAGAATCTACCGCATGAAGAGCTGACACAGGCCCTGAGGATGTAATCCAGAAGCTACTGCTGCAGGGAACGTTTCGAGGACCCCAGGAGGGCCCTGGGCTCCCATCTCTGTGCTCCTCAGGACGGCACGTTGAGGCCCCCCCTGGGAGCAGTTACCAGCAGGGGCAGGAAGGCCTGTGGGGCTGGGAGGTCAGAAGGCACCCTGGGTAGCCCCCGAGCTATCCTTAGAGGACCTTCCCGGCAATAGCCACTCTCAGGCCGTCCCTCCCTGGCAGCCTGGCCCTGGAGACGGGAGGAATCAGAGGAGTAGCGCTCTGGAGGAGGGCACAGCAATGGTGGAAGGACAGGTGAGCCCACGGGAGGCCCCGCCCGGCCTGAGGAGGGCCGGCAGCTGTGTGGAAATGACCTGGCACACCTGGGCCTCCCTGGCGGGCTCTGGTCTCCCCCTGACCCCACCAGGGGATCGGTGGCCTTGGGCTTGGGAAAACGCAAACAACCAGAGCATCTGCTGGGACACCCCCACGATTCCGGGAGAAATCCATTTTGCCCTTACACACCCAGGGCAGCTTCTGCATTTTACAAACTCCCATTTGAAACGTCAATGCCCAAACACACCAGGTGAGCACACCGGGCGGGATGGAGCAGGCCAGGTGGCTCCTGGGGGCTCTGAAGCAAGCTGCTGGGCCGCGCAGGCAGCTGCTGACCGTGGGGACTGGCTTGCTAGTTCTCACGGGGAGTCACGTGCTCCTTCATCGATACACTGATTATTGGTTATTACTTATGAGGAATCAATTCGCCTGATCTTCACATCACACATGGGGACAAGGAAGCTCAGAGAGGTTCGGAGATTTCCACATTCACACAGCTGCCGGGAGGCGACGATGCGAGGGCTTGAGCCAGGTCAGCCTGACCAGGGTCCCCCATGCTCCCTGATTCCATGCGGCCGTGCGCAGGAACGGGCTCCCAGAGGCAGCAAGAGGATGAGCAGGAAGGGCCCGGCCAGCAGGAGAAACCGTGACTCGACCAGGGAGGGAGAGGCGGCCAGGGGGGCGTTCGGAGCTCGACCCCTTGGGGTCCGAGTCCCAGGGCTGCTCACAGCTGGGCCCTCAGGTCAGGCGCCTGCCCTCTCTGTGCCTCAGCTTTCTCACCTGTGGATGGGATGAAGGCCGCTGTGTCGGGGCAGGGTAGGGGGCTGATGCAAGGACACAGCTGGTGTAAGAGCCAGTCAGAACGGCCGCGGCTGAGGCAAAGCCCCCCGCCCCACCACTGTTCATTCTCTCAGCATCATTATGGGCTAGGACAGCGCAAGGGAAGCTGTGGCGTGACACGCGCGTGCCCCCCCAGCACCAGGCTGCTCTGCTGCAGGCGGGTGGCTGGCCCTGCAGTTGGTGTGGGGCAGAGGCCTTCCGTGCCAGCATCCTGAGCTCTGGAGGCCAGCAAGGGACAGCACAGCCCCACCGAGGACCAGTGCCAGGGCCACTGAGGGCACAGGGAGGTGACCCTCCCCTGGGGCAGCCCCACCCCCCAGACTCTGTTAAAGGGCCCTTGAGTAGCCGCCGCCTGTCCCGTCCGTCTCCATCTCCGGGTCCGCTAGGCCCTCCACGCTGCTCCACAGCTACACCCCCAGCTGCACGGGACCAACTCAGGCCCCTTCCTGTGGTCCACCACGCTGTCCCGAGACGGGCATCTCTGCTGTTTGCGCTTTCCAGCTTAGCTCTGCTATCAACACGCCTTTCCTCTTCTTTTGAATTATCTTCTCGGGACATATTTCCGGGAGAGGAATTATGGGGACAGAGGGTCTGAGCGGCTCCACGGCCCTGGACGCGTCCCGCCAGGCTGCCCGCCAAGTGGATCAGACCCTGACCACGGCAATCATGTGTCCTCGCATCTGTCCCCAGGGCTGGCACCGAGTCCCGTCCTGCAGGCGACTCTGTGACCATCAGTAGGAGGAGGGTCAGAGGGCAGCTTTCCGACGGCCTTGGGCCTGAATAACTCTCTCCCACAGACATTTATTCTGTGCACGTTAGGCCAGCGAGCCTGTGTTCTGAGAGCTGCAGGTAGAAATGGCATTTCCTGTCCTCCCTGGAGAAGCTGCTCTGTCCCCGAGACGCCCCAGGCCGGGGTCACAGGGCTCTGGAGGAGGGGTGGTCTCGGCAGGGGTCACAGGAGACTCCAGGAGGCCTGGGTGGTGGCTTGTCCCAGCCCCTCTCTGTCCCCAGAAGCATCTGGGGGTTAGAGGATGGACAGGGTCCTGGGGCTCCCACTGTGCTGGACCCACAAGACCACCCAGCAGCATCCCAGCCCCGAGGGGCCTCCAGGCTGGCTCCAGAGGCCTGGCTGCCAGCTCTGGGGTGCTCTGGCCTGGGACCGGCTGGGTCTGTGGTCAGCAGCCCGAGGACAGGGAGCTGCTTCCCATTCTGACCCGCCTGGGGCTGTGCTCCACCTACAGCCCCCTGCCACCCCCCACAAGGCTTTCTAACATATACACAGGTATACGTCTATACACGCGTGTATTAGGAGCTTCTACGTGCTCACACATTTTGCTTGGTTCCCAATAATTAGAGTACGCCGCACGCACGTGTCTGCCCTACGTGCGATTTCAGGGTGGGCTGTGCTGACATTCATCAGTTTATAGGGTTATAGCTTCATTCCCTCAACCTTCCCCCGTGCCAGGCTGTGCCGATTCCTCTTGTAGGAACTGGGTACATAGAATTGCCTCCAGTGCTCCCCAAATATGCTTCGGGTCTTTGCCATGCTGATTACAGCTGACAGCCAGGAAGGGGGGTCCGTGATGGCAGCAGGGCCTTGAATCACAGCAGCTCCCGGCTACCCACCTGTGTTCTGGGGGCCCCAGACGTCCCAGCTGAGAGCGTGGTGTGGGTCCTCACAGCGGCCTCGGAAGGGCACAGGGCCGTGGGGAGAAGGAACACACAGCCTGAAGGAACCTGAGACCCTGAAGTCACGGAAAGGAGCTGCCCGGGTAGAGGTGAGGGAGGGAGGGAGGGGCCTCCGTGCAGAGAAGCCCCCATGCAGGGCTGGCCCTGTGCACACACCGGCTCCAGCTCCCAGCTCTGAGGCCCACTTGGTGACAGGTGGACTTCAGCCCCAGGATGGAGGGACATAGGGTCCATCGTCTGTGGACCTGTTGGGGAGGTTTAGTGGGTTCAGTTGGAAAAGGTGTGAGGAGACGCAGGACTAACAGAGCGTCCTGGGCAGCCACACGTGGCCACTGACCCTACGTCCTTACTGGACAGCACTGGTCCAGGTGATGGTTTAAAAGCTCGCTGTGCTGCAGCGCACGGGTAGTGCACGGAAGGGGGTCCACAAGGATGCTGGGGGGATGGACCAGGTGGTCCTGGATACACAGGTGAGCGTCGGGTCAGGAGAAGGGTGCCAGGGACGAAGAGCCCTCCCTATCCCGGCTTTCCGGAACCTTCTCTGACCCTGCCCGGTTTCTGCTCCTAGGCTGGGGTGGGTGACTTGTCATCGCTACCACAGCCCCCGCTATTCCTGGGGTCACGGGGCCTGACACTCAGCACCGTGTGCGGGTCACGTACCTGTCCCCCCTCACTGGTTTGGTCATCCCCCCTCCCCCACCCCCACCCTCACTCAGGACGGGCAGGACGGTAAGGCCAAAATGCCAACAGGAAGAGCTGCATCAGTACAGGGTCCCGAGGACCCCATCCCATTCCATCCTCACCAGGCCAGAGCAGGAAGGAAGGTCCCAGCCAGCAGACTAGGGACGGGCTCCGAGGGGCAGCCCCCCGCACCCCTGCACCGCCCCCGAGCCAGCCGGGGCCTGACTCTGTGGTCCAGGGGTGGCCTCTGTGCCCAGCCTGGCCGGGGAGCCCGAGGCTCGGGGACTTCTTGGGAGCAGCCCGCCTCCTCTTTGAGGGGGGCCACCCCAGGGCTCTGGCTCCGGGCTCCCTGAACTGCTCTGGTCTCCTTGGTCACTTGGGATGGACAGACGTCGGTGAGCCAGCCCAAACTGCAAAACCTCAGTGAGTCACACCTTCCTCCTTCGCAGGCAAGGAAGCTGTCACTTTTCTGGAGTCTTCTCAGATGTTCTGAACACTTTGGGGCCAAGCACGGGAGGCCCCCGCCCGCCCCTGGCACCGGGATTAACCCATCAGGGAAGCGAGTGGGATGGGAGTGGGCACAGCTCTGCCGCTGGGACCCCTGGGCTCAAGGGGCCTGTCAACCTCTACCTCCCAGGCAAAGAGGGCCAGGGTCACTCACTCAGGCTGCACTCACCCCAAGCCATGGGGCACGCCCAGCTCAAGGATGTGGGCCTGTTCTCAGGACCAAGGGGCAGGTGGGGAGACCCACTTTCCCTGGAGAAGCCTGGGCTCCAGTGGCCCCAAGGCCATGCACGCTCCCGGGTGGGGTCTGTGATGGAGGCCAAGGCCGTGGGCCATACCAGGCTGGCACATGTCACACCCAAGACCTGACAATTCGGGAAGAAAAGGCACATTCTTCTCCTGGTCATTCATGCTGAATCCTTTAACCACTCAGAAAAGAAAAATCTGCAAAACCCAGATTACATTTTAAAATTAGACAAAATTTTCTTTCGACCACTTCTAGACAGCATAATTTAGCGAGAACAGTCTCGATAATTATTTTTTCTTTAAATAGTTACAGTAGAATGGATTAATTTTTGAGACGGCTCTCTGATTAGTGTGACTCATTAGCTGCCTGGGACCTGTCCCCACCAGAGCTCGAGAGTGGAGAAGTGTCCCTGTACGATAAGTTAGCGTCCTGCGCCCGTGGAAAACACTCCAGATTTGGGTAATCATATTGGATTGAGAGAGAAAAACCACAGTTGTCATGAGCTACCTGTCTCGTTATTTCACTAGGATTAAGAAATGTAAGTAGAGGGGAAAAGAAAAACACTCCAATCATTTTTCTTGGGCAAATTCCCATGAATTGACAGAAGCCCCTTGAGAGGGCAGACAGGAGATGCAATCGGCTTTTCATTTTAATCTGAGGCAGGAAAGCATCTCCCTGGTCCCAGGAGGCTGCAGGGCTCCTGGGGGGCAGCAGGGGAGCGCCACGGCCTCACTGTGTGGAGACCCTGCACATCCCTTCGTAGAGAGCTGGGACACACTTTCATTTAGGGAGGCCACTTGTGGCAGCCGGGCGCCCATGGGGGTGGGGGCTGTGTTGTGGGTCAGTCTCCCAGGAAGTGATGAGGGCCATGGTCCAGGGGTGTGGTCTTGCCTGCATGGGGGAGATACTGGGCATGACAGAGGGGCACGGAGGCTGAGAACACTAGCTGCTTTCAGGGAATCCAGGCCCCCACTAGGCCTCAGACCTATCAGCTCTCACAGAAAGTTTCACTGTGAGGCCCATGAAATATTCAGAAAACCATCCTCTGTCCACTCATTTGTCCTTCTGTTCACCTGTCCATTCATCCAGTCATCCACCCCTCCATTCATCTATCCACCCATCTATCCAACTATCCATCCACCCAACTATCCATCCATCCACCCACTCATCCATCCATCCACACACCCATCCATCCATCCATCCATCCATCCATCCATCCACCCATCCAGCCATCCACCCACTCATCCATCCACCCACTCATCCATCCATCCATCCATCCATCCACCCATCCACTCATCCATCCATCCATCCATCCATCCATCCATCCATCCATCCACCCATCCATCCATCCATCCATCCATCCATCCATCCATCCATCCATCCACCCACCCACCCATCTATCTACTCATCCATCCACCCACTTATCCATCCATCCACTCATCCATCCATCCACTCAAAGCTTTGGCGTTCAGAGCACCGTGAAACCCTGAACTTGACTTCCTTCCCCCAATGGTCAGAGAAGCCTGGTAGCATCACACAGTGCCACGCGTACTGGGAAGGGCCAAGGAACCCACTGCTCAGGGACCCCTCTGTCCTCCTCCCCCCGGAGCAAACTTCAGAAGGAGGAGGGAGGGAAGGGGTGGCATCGGTGGCTGTGCTGACCCCACCCTGCCTCCCTCTGACTCCTGAGGCATGCATGGCCAATGCATAGTCAACAAGAGGCATTCTAGGCTTCCCACCTCTCCCCTCCTCTGAGCCTCTCCTGCGTCCACGGGGAAGGTCAGCCGGTAGTGCTGGAAGAAGCCAGGGACAGCCCATGGGCTCCAAGGCCTCTGCCCAGGCTTTTACTGACTGGCCCAGAGAGGAACTGTAAAGAAGCAACCTGTGACCACCTCTCGAGAAGTAAACAGTGGGGCAGACGGGCGGACGTGGGGGCTTGGGGTCACCATTGTAAGTGGGGAACCATCAGTTTCCACCCACGGAACTAGAGGTGCCAGCGGCTCTTGGAGGGTGTTCTCCAGACCAACCTCCCCATCCTCCAGCAGCTCTGCTCTCTCCTCCCTGACACGGGCACCTGCCAGTTGGCCTTGACGGCCTCAGAGACCCCAACCCCTTGCCCCTGCAGGAAGGGAGGTTGTGAGGCCTGTGGAAAGGCATCGATAGGGAGATGCTGGCCCAGGAGGAGGCTGGTGCCTCCCGGGGATGAAGGTGGACACATCACTCCAGTCTCCACCTCCATCATCACATGGCCTGCTCCCCAGGTGCCTCTGTCTTCACGTGGTATTTCCTCCTCCTATAAGGACCCCAGTCAGTGGGTCAGAGCCCACCTTGATGACCTCATCTTAACCTGATTATATGTGATTACATTTCCACCTATGGCCACATTCACAGGCACACGGATTAGAACATCAACGCATCTCTCTGTTGAATCCAACCCACCACAGATGCCCTCTCTGGGGCACAGAAAACAGGGTACAGGTCATGGGACAGGCCACATCCCACGTTCCATGTCCCACACTCAGGATTGACTAGCACAAGGCCCCCTGGCCCCTGGGAAGTGGACTGAACTGTGGGCAGATTGCCCAGAATCCAAGGTCACGTGAACTCAGCACGGAGCCTGGGAAATGAGGGGCGCGGGTGTTTGATCAAGTACCAGGGAGAAGCTGTGTTTGGACACCACACCAGAACCTATCGTGTTTGCAAGAAGGATAGACTGCTTCCAACCAATCAAATAGTTTTGCACGCGTGTTTTATCTTACAATCTGGGAAAGGTGTCTCTAATGGAAGCCTCTCGCCTGTGTTGTAAGATTTACGAAGCTTGATTTAAAGTAACGGGAAGGAAGTCTTTCCTGATGGTCTGTTTATTTGCTCGATGGTTTGAGCCCCTCATGTTCTGAGAGGCTCCAAAATGGGGCAAATTGGGTCTGGACATTCGGATCCGGTTTCCTTGGTTACTGCCTTGATCTGCATCCCCAAGTCTCCCCATAACTCTGAGCTCAGGTTAGATCCAAGCACAGGGCCCTGCCCGGCATCACTAATCTTCTTGCTGAAATCCCCAAAGGCTGGATGTTGTGCCAGGGTAACGGCAAGGACCTGCCAACCACCCGAGTGAAGCTGCTGAATCAGAACGAAAGGGCCCTGGGGAGTGAAACGCCCACTGGAGATACAGGAATCTAAGACCCTCAGTTCACGGGCTGGAGTCTTCTGGAAGCACTGCGGGTGGCACACTGAAATGGGCTCGGTGCCCCGCCCAGGGATCCCCAGCCCTTCCTACTGGGGAGGTGGGGCTGATGCAGTCCCGGTGCCTGGGGGTCCCCACGCCTCATGCTCGTGGGGCTGCTGCTGGATGCAGGATGGGTCCGGGGGTCTCCCAGCAGTTTGGGAAAGCCACCAGCCCTTGGCTTACCTGTACCCCTCGTGCCCTGTGCTCCCTGTTCTCGGGGCTGCTTTCCTTCGCTGCCGGGGGGCTGCCCGGCCTCAATCAGTGCAGGGGGCACCCTTGCCTCCTCGGGGCACACACAGCTTGAAGGGGAGGAAGTGCCCAGGGCCACAGGAGGGAGGTTCCAGGCTGCGGTGGGCTGGAAGCTAAGCCCTCTCTCTGAATCTCTCCCTTTTTCGGCTCCAAGAATCCAGCAACAGCTGGTGGCCACCTGGGCAGCAGGATGAATGGCTCCCCTGCCTGGTGTCCACAGAGCCGCAAATTGGGAGTTATTTATAGCTCTGTCTCCACTAAAAGCACAGGCTAGAGCCAGGCTCAGGGTCTGGGGAATGGAGCCTGTGGGCCTATAGCTTTCGAAACGAAGTCCCATCCACGGCCCGGCTGGACAAAGACTCCCTCTGGGGCAAAGGCAGCACCAAACCGGCTACAGAGGCAAGGCCGGCTCAGGGCTGGGAGCTGGCCAGAGGGCTCTGTCTGGGCTTCCTGCGGCCCCCGTGACTCCTGGGGACACAGGCGTTCTCCCCGCTTACAAGGGGGAGCCAAGGTCCCAGGGAGTCAGCCCAAGGCCTTGCGGGGACCGCGGAGAGCTAAGGTTGGAGCCAGGTGTTCGGAGCCAACCTCTGACCCTTGAGGGGCATCCTCTGCTCTTTCCATCTGCCCCATGACATCGAGCTACATAAACCTACACGTGGTTTTTTGTCCTGTTGCTTCTTTTCTTTTTAATTCAAACTTGAGTGTTGTTTCCGTGTCGTCACATCTGTCTCCAGCATCTTGTCACTGAGCACAGGATTCCATCCCGTGGGCCATGCCGGAGACCCTTTCTGACTGTGGACCAAGACCACCCTGCCCATGCCCACTGGCCGCCTGCCTGCAGCCCTTCCCCCACCCTCGCCCCCGCTGCAGGGGGTCCACTGTCCCAACGGCCTTCTCCACGCCTCTCAGGCCTGACCCAGACCTCCCCCCCGATGGAGGTCTCTCCTGCCCCTTCCACTGACCACAGGCCCCAGGGTCTCCCTCGGCGCCCTGACCCTTCACGAGGCCAGTGACACATGAATTTGAGTGTGGATTTGGGGAGTCTGAGCCCCACAAAATGTCAGCTCCGTGAGAGTGGGGCCCGGCCTGCTCTGTCCCCTGCTGTATACCCGGCACAGCATCTTGCGCATAGAAGGTTCTGGAAATATCCACTAGAGGGGGGAGGGAGGGAGGGACAGATAGAGACAGGCAGCTCTGCGCCCCCGGCTGGGCTCGGGCTGCCAGCTGCCAAGCGTGAGAAGCCCCTGCCCCGACGTCGTCTTCCAGTTTCCTCATGAGGGTCTTTGCCAACCAGGGCTCTGTGCCCCCTGAACCCTCGCAGCTCAGAGGGTGGGCAGGCATCGCTGGGGAGTGGGAGGGAAGGGGACAGGAGGAGACCGGGGTCTGGGCCATCGCAAGCCGCTGCCTCGTCTGCCCCGCTTGGTGCGTCCGGAGGAGGCCCAGCCTGGCACCCAGCCCCTCTGCCACCCCACCTGGGCAGTTCAGCAAACACCCAGCAGGCGGACCCCCGCGGTGGGGCAGCAGGAGGAGCCTTAGCCCTGGGTCACCCGCCATACACGCACCTGGGCGCCGGGCAGGACCAGGCCCTGCGGGAGGTGCGGGTTCCGTGCCATCAGACGGGGTTGCAGGGCAGCAGCAGAGAGACGGGGGCTCTGGGCGCAGCCCCTCGATATCGGCAGCGGCGCTGCTACACGGACCAGGATCCCCATCACGCGCAAGTGGTCCTGGTCACCCTCGCCGCCCCCCTGAGCCCTGGCATGCCCGTCTCCAGAACCGCGCTCCCGAGGCCAGCACGGGACCAGCTCGTGAGGACAGTCTGTGCCGGCCCCTGTTCGGTCCCGAGGAGGGTGTGACGCGAGGAGCCAGGCCCGGGCTGGCAGCAGGACAGTGAGGTCCTTCGGTCCATCAGCCTTCCCGCTGGAGGCTGGGGAGCGGCTGCATCCAGGGCGGCCGGATTGTACTGGCCACTGCTTTCTGTCCAGGACACAGGAGAGAAGTCGGACAGATGTGTCTTAATACGGGTTTGCTGACACCGCCGTGGGCAGCGAGGACGCTGAGAAGTGCCTTCCGGCTGAGCGCCAGGTGGGCGTCCCTCCACGGGGATGAGGGGAGCTTCCTGCGAGCCTCGGAGCCCTGGCCGGGGGCCCTGCCCTGGGTGCCGCCCCAGGCGCCACTGGTGACGAAAGCCGTCGGGGGTGACCGAGGCCTCCCAGGCACACACACTCTGTCTAAGCATCTCTTGCTCCACAGCCCTGGGGGCTGGCGCTGCAGCATCCCCTCCGTCCAAAGATGACACCGGCTCAGAGAACCCCCCCTGACGCCCTCCAGGTCAGCAGCCTGGGGTGGAAAGACAAAGCCTGGAGCTCGGGTTCGTCCCTCAGCCCCAGTGATGACCGGCACACACGGTCCCAGCCGCAGCGTCCACACCAGTAAAGCAAGGCTGGAACGAGGGCCCCTCTAGTCACTCCAGCTTGTGCAGCTGGCACCCGGGTCCAGCGCCCTTCCCCGTGTGGGGTTCACGCACACCCCGGGTGGGAGCGGATGTGCCCGGAGGGCCCCAGCACTCGGCTCCTGGACCGTCACGCAACCAGCCCTGGAGAAAAATGCACGGCAGTGAAGAGGCTGGCTTTGGGTGCTCCTGGGGTGGGGGGTGACCACAGGGAAGAGGCAGCAGGGATGGGATTCAGCCACTCCAGTCCATCCTCCAATGTCCCCAGCGAGCCCCCAGAGGTACCTCTGCCACCCAGCCCCTCCCCCAGGACGCTGCCCACCCTCCTCGCCCCCGGAGCCCCTGAATCATCTCCTGTCACCCCGCACCCCGACCCCTAACAGGCGGGACACGGCAGGTCCCTCCCTCCTCCCGGAGCTGAGGCCGGGGTGCGGGAGGGGAGCCGCTCCAGGCTCCCTGCTCTTTCAGAACTTCCCATTTCCTTCTATCACCAGGCATGGACAGGGCCTGCTCATCGAGCCTGGCTGCTGTGGCCCCGTGAGTCGAGTTTATGAGCCTGGCCTGTTATCTCGTTGCCAAGCTTCTAAGAATGTGTCCGGCTTCCGCGGCCCCATCGCCGCCCCGCCCCATCGCCGCCCCGTCAGGCAGCCGCCTTCGGTGCGCAGAGGCAGAGCCAGCTTCCGGTCGTGGGCAAGAGCGAGCTGTGGCCACAGGGCGGGCATGGGGTCAGCCTGCCATGCCTGGGGTCACTGCCGCCAGGAGGGTCAGCAGGATGTTTGGGAAGTTTCTGGGATTAGACTGGACTCAAGGCGGGGGCAATCTTCCCACCACGTCAGGTGGGCGATGCCTTTCCTGCCCCCAGTGCCCCAGGAACGTGGAGGAAAGCCCACCGGGCACTGGTCTGCCCCTCCAGGGACATCTGCGGACCAGGGCACCTGCACGTCCTCGAGCCTGTGCTGAGGGCAGGTGGTGCGGGTGGAGGAGGGCAGGTGTCGGGCCTCGGGTTGCAGGGCCAGGGCTCCCAGGACACCGGCTCAGAGCCCGGGGAGGACGGCCCGGCTCCGTGCTCCCAACAGCGTCAAAGAGAAGGGGCCAGATTCCCTCCCAAGGGACGGGCCCATGGACCCTACACTCTTCTTGGGTTTCTGAAGGTTCTGGGTTAATCCGCCCCCAAACCCCCGATGGCGTCACTCTGAGATGCCCCGGTTGTGGGGTCCACTGACTTGGGACAAAGTTCCCCAAACCCATTTCCTCCTTTTTCTGCACATGTAACTAGAACGAACTTCCCAGGATCCTGCAAGGAGGTGGTGGCCCAGCCAGCGGACCTCAGGGAAGCCGAGAGGCCCTTTCCAGGCCCAGCCCAGAAGCCGCCTGCCCTCCCCAGCTACACAGCAGCTCCTGCAAGGCATGGGGGATCCCAGGCCAGCAAAATGGGGAAAGACCCATTTTCATCTTTATAGGAATAAAACAAAATTTTATCGCAGGCTTGGTCATCAGCAAACTTTTCCTTAAAAGGCCAGAAAGTCTTCCAGCTTTGCGGCTGGGCAGGCCGTCTCACAGCTGAGGCCCAAACGCGGCCCTGATGCCTCCCGAATGCTGGGTGTGGAGGTGACCCCATGAAACTCTGCAAAGCCGGGCCTGCTCTGAACGGGGCAGATGCCTTCACTGAGCCAAACTCCCCTCGGGCTCAGGGCCACTGCCCAGCGGGCATGGGGAGGAGGGGTGTGGAGGCCCTCCTCCTGCAGCCTTTCTCTGCTGCATGGGGGGCTCTGCAGGGAAGCCAGCTGACAGGAGACCCCCAGCCTGTCCCTGAACCGGGAGCTGGGGTGGAGCGAGGTCAGGGGACGCACGGCAGGCAAAGATGCAGGGTCCAGCTCTGGAGGCCTGTCGCTGGCAGGTGACACGGGAACCCTGGCGTCCTGGCTCTGCTCCCCACAGTCTGTGCACGAGTCTCATCGAGAGCACGCACCCCACGAAGCCCCCCATGATGGGTGGGAGGAGTTTTCCAACATCAGGCACCTGGTCAGGCCCCCAGCTGGGCTTCTAGGGAAGCTCTGCTGGGAGGGTCAGGTCTGGGATGGGCCAGGGCCCTGGGGAGGGCAGCATCGAGGCCCCTGCCCCCTGCAGCCCCGCTTCCCCGTGCTCCAGGTCCTCCCGCCCCCTGGGCCAGGCGCCCGCTCAGGCAGACCGCGATTGAGGCCCGGGATGCAGTGTCTTAACTGCATTAACCTGGATCAGCCCCAACATGGATGCTGACCGAGTGTAGCGTGCAAAGCACGCCCTTCCGTCCATAAAGCCACGACAGCCTTTGTGGGACCTGAATCAGGCTCTGAGGAAGGATGCACTGCAAGGTCACACGTGGGCCTGAAATCCGCCCCCACGTGCCTCGGCCGCGGACCGGGGAGAGCGCGGTGGGCAGGGCGCTCCGTCCCGGCTGGGGCAGGAGAGGCAACAGACCATTAATAAATACCTGAGAGGCACCATTTTATTTGCTCCCTGGTGCTCACAGCAGCTGGGCTGGCGTCCCGGGAAGCGAGAACAGAGGGAGCCATGCCCCCAAGTCCACGCCGAGGGCTAAGAGCTGCCTTCCCATGCTGTCCTGGAACATCATGATGGCCCATTCACTTGACAGTGGCCAGTCCTCCAACCCGTGCCTGGTACCCACAGAGCATCCGCTGTAACAGTGAGCTCCAGGTCAAGCCAGGAAGATGCGTCCTCAAATGACCTGTGGGCTGCCCACACAGGCTGGGGGAGGTGGCGGCACGTCTGGTGGAGAATTCCCAAAAGCGGTCATCAGAGCCTGAAATGACGCGGGCCCTCGGTAAGCCCATCTTTCCGCACCCCCTCCCCACCGTCTCACATACAAGCACAGCCCTTCGGCTCAGGGGCTACAGACAAGGAGGAGGCCGCCCTGACCGGGCAGTGACCGGGCCCTGACTCCCCAGCCTGGTACCCGAGGCCCGTCCTACTCCCCACTGTAGGACAGAGGCTGCTGCAGAAGCAGAGGACCCCAAGCTGCCCACCTGCTCGGTCACCCAGTTCTCCTGCTTCAGGAAGAGGCAGAGCACCCAGGGGTGGCCTGGGAGGGAAGCCACAGCCCTGGGCGCAGCGCAGAGAGGAGCAGACGGGAAACTGGCCCCGGAGACAGCAGAGACCACGGTCAGCCCACCTCAAGGGTCCCCTCAGAGAGTCACCTGGACTCGGCTTATGTGAAACGAGAGTGGATTTTGGCGACGGGGAAGGAAGCAAGGTGACAGCAGTAGAACTCCCAGGAGTTGGAAGCGGGACTGTGGGGACAGAGGAAGGAAGGACAGAAGGGACTCAGCACGGACTGCCGCTAGTGCCCTGGTCCCTACGACCGTCCCCAACACCCCCGGGCCTGGCTGTCCGGGTTCTGCTCCCCACTGAGAGCAAATGTTCTATCAGGAAAGAGCACAGGTTGGGGGGAGGCGATCAGAGATCATATGGACACATTCCCAGCAAAACTGGAGTCTCCATTCCAAGTGCCCACCGAATGTCAACACACCTGGCTATAACCCATGGATGCTTCTGAACATGGACGTTCCAAAGAAAGTTTCAAAAGGCTCTGGGGTGGGAGGGGAAGAAGGGTGTCCAGGGCACGGGAGGTCACTGATGTCAGGACACACAGCCATCAGGGGCGTTAAGAGGCCACGTGAATGTGAGCGACACCTTGGAAGCCCTGACGGGAAGTGAACGTGAGCTGCCATTCTATACCCAGCCGAGAGATCACACGGCACGAACCACGTTCGCAGGAAATGTGCACCTGACCTTCAGCCATGTCTTCCACCCATGGGCTTTTGTTCCCTGATACACAAGAGAAAAATGAGTACTTTCAAAAAAGCTATGGAAAAAATATTTCCATCTTCTTCTTACATTATGTTTTTCCCTCCTGTCCGAACTACCTACCACAGATAATTAATACTTAGGGCTAGTTTCAAAGATAAGTGTTAAAGGGGACGATTGTATCACAGGCCAAGGCAGGCAGCAGAAGTTCCCACAAACCGACCCTCCCAGAGTCCATCAGTTACAGCCTAATAACCGGTGCTGAAATACAAGGGAAGACTATAAGTGTCTACAGTCAAGGTCCAGGAGAGGGAAACTCATGGGATGAAAGACGTCACATGAGCTGAGACGGATAAACATAACGCAATAATCGCTACCCCCTACTCATGTTAGCTCTGGTCCTTGAAGCCAGCATTGTACCCATTTTACAGATGAGAAAGCAGACTCGGGGAGGCTACGGGGTTTCTTCAAAGACACACAGTTACTCAGTGGAAGACTCATGAATGGAACCCAAGTAACCAGATCCACGCCCTGGGCTCACTCCCCAGTCGTCGGACATCATTCGAGTCTTGGAAACAGGCAGCTTCCTTCTTCCTGCGAGCCTGGCCTGGGCTGCAGCTGGAGCCGCGGCTGAGTCGCAGGTGAGGCTCCCTCCAGCTATTTTGGGGGAGGGGCCACAGTCTTGCCTGCGTGTCCAGGGTGCTCATGGGTCTCACGGGGCTTGCGGGGCCTGGGCGATCCCCTGACAAACCTGCCTGCTCGTGTGGGGTGCGCTGCAGGGACATTCTGCGGATGGCAGGCCCCCTTGGACACTGCTCTGCCCTGACAGCAGGGCTAGCAGGAGACACCAAAGGCCTCGCACTACTGGTTCAGTTGGGCTGAATATTCTGACTTCCCTGTAGGAGTGGAGGCCCTCCCCGGCCACGAGCCCCAGCAGGCCCCTCCCCATCCCGCTGAGGATTTCTGCGCTTCGCAGTGGAACACCTCAGGTCGGGGAGCAAGGCAGCCTCTCCAGAGATACACTGGGTAGTTGGGGTCTCCAGTTCGGGAGAAGGCCTTGGTCCTGCAGCGCTGGGTGGATGGCGGGCAGGAGCCCCCTGTCAGGAGCTGTCACCCCGTTGAGTTTCCTCCCGCTCTGGCCCGTTCCTGGGGAGCCCTTGACTGCAGCTGCCGTCACCGAGGTCATGGCTCTCCCGGCTTCTGCGCTGCGACAAGAAACCAACCTCGTGATTTAAGAAGTGTGTCCAAGTGGCGCGCTCTGGCCCTCCTGGGCTTACCGCATCCCTGGAATACGAAAATCTCTAGTGCTTCCTGGTAGATACACGTTGGGTGATGTCCCCCCGGCCCCCTAAGTGATGGGTAACGAGTGATGACGGTTTGACTCCAGGAGGTTTAGGGTTTTCATTCAAACAGGTCAGTCAGGACTGACTGTCCCAGCCTTTGGAGACGGCGCTTCCCTGCCGTATTTATTACACAGAATATAGTCACCAGAGGCCCGTAAAGCCTGCTGCGGAGAAGCCGCTGTTAATCGTCGTCTCCATCATGTAAAATCGCCCTCATCCAACACGGGAGGTGCCTCCTCGCCGTCAGGGCCGTGACAAAATGCCTCGACCCAGCATCTCCTACATCCTGATGAGCCGGCAAGTTTACAGGGTCGTTACCCAGGGGCTCCGAATCGGCTCCGTCCTGCTGGGAGCTTTGACCTTGGGCTCCGTTCTGCCCCGGCCGCCCCCAGCAGACTCCCCTCCATCCTCGGCCCTCGAGCCTCCTCTGCGGGGTCAGGCCGGGTGGGGGGCTGACCTGAGCCGGGGCTCTCTTGGGTCTGAGCTGACAGCGGCCACAGGCGTGGCCACGTAAGTTAAACAGAGTGCATGCGGGCGCGTTTATCGAGTGTGCACTGGATGGGCTTCCCAGCACCTTCTAAGTGGTCTGTCCACAGAGCCTTGTTCCAGTGAGGCCCTCCATTAAAGAGAGCTCCAAAGCTTTCCGTGTGCCAAATCATAACGACCTCTGCAGGGCAAGGACGCCCTCCATAAAGGAGGAGTGACAGATACTGCATTTATTTACCACGAAAGCCACAATTAAGGAAGGCCATCCCGAGAAGCGCACAGCGATTAGCCGCCAATTATGGGGTTAGGGGCCGCAGGCGCCAGCCCCGCGGCGCATTCACAGCCCAGAGCCGCCCCCTCCGAGAGGATTTAAACGCACAACCCAAGACCGGGTTATCTGGCTCCTAAAGGCCATCCTTCATCTTTCCGTGATTCGCACAGGCTTGGACAGCTGACCAGGGCAGCCTGCCAGGCGGAGGAGGGGCCGGAGGCCCCGATTTTCCATTCCCGACGAGCCGAGCTGAGGCGAGCTCAGGCAGGAGGTAGCCCCGCGTGGGGGTCTGCGGGATCTGGGCTCTGTGATGTCCTGTTATTCGGCCACCAGTGAGCATGGGCTCCTCTTGTGCAAAGTCCAGGAGGGACAGGGCTGGGGAGGTGCCCGAGGGCAGGTGCTTCACCTGCCACAGCCCACGGTGCCCAGTTCTGGACTGTTTAAACTGCCCTTGTTCAGAAAGAGAGGCCACGGTGCTAAACTGCACCTGGGAGGGACTCCAAAAGGACCCTTTCTCGTAGATTCTTCTCCAAGGAACCTGCCACCTGGAGCCTTGGGAATCCCTGCTGGCCTGGGGCAGGTCAGTAATGCTCACTCCTCAGAGGTGACCTGAAGCTCACGGGCGGCTAGTGACCCAGGTCAGGTTGAGGACGGGCTCCCTCCCCTACTGGGGGTGGCGCCAGCGTGAAGGTCCACCAGGAGGGAGACAGACGCACACTGTCCTTCCCGACACGACTTGTCTTGATGGAGGAATGCAAGTGCCTAGGCTTGAATCAGGGACCCAGAGGTGCCTTTAGCCTGAATGGGTCTCCGTGGGCCCCACGCTCCTTTTTTCAGGCTTTTGGAGGTGAACCCATGCCCAGTTAGGTCACTTGGGCTTTTGCTGTCATCTCGATTAATCCATTAAAGTTGAAGACAGGATCTCCTTTGCCTCGTTGGGCTGGGAATCAGGGCAGCAGGGGGTGTTGGGGGCTCTGCCCATCCCGAGAACGAGGCGTGCAGCCCTCTCAGGCTGGGGACGTCGGGGACACCTGGAGACTCAGCTCTCGCTGGAAACTCTGCAGCCCTGGCAGCCAGAAGCCGATTACTTTTGTCAGCGGAGTCAGAACATAAGAGAAATTGAATTAAGCGGGCGGCGGGTTATAATGTAGTGCTGGCATGCTGAGGAGCACCGCTATTCCAGCAAAGCCCGCGAGATAAATAAACATCAACAGGAGAGAGCAGCCCGGGACCCGGGCGGAGGATGAACGTGGGAGATGTCGCTAATGTGCGGTACCCGTGTCAGAACCAATATGGCGGCAGGCACATCACCATCACGGTCACGGCTATTTCAGGAAATGCAATTTTATTAGACGTTTTCCAGCCTCTCCCCTCTTCTTCTGCCTCCTGGCTCTGGGGGGCTGCGGCCCCTCTTACTGCAGTATGCGCTCATCTCCTGGGTGGAAGGCACGAGGCAGATGGATGACTCCGCCGTTAGGCGGCGGTCACCAGGCTGGGAAGGGGCGATTCCGGCTCCCAGGCTGGCCCTCCTAGGCCCCAGGGCACTGGGCCTGGCTGCACAGGGTGCCGGCTCTGGGCTCCCTCCTCCAATCTCCCCGCGGGGCACCCAGCACCTGCCTTCCAGAAGCCCTAGCTCTTCTGGGCAAGAACAGGGACCGTGCCCTGCTGCACTCTGCCCCCCAGTCCTCTGGGTTTCCCCAGACAGACAGGGCCGCCAGTGTGGACGGAAGCCTCTCTGGGAGCGGCCGGCCCAGGGATCTCTGCAGCTTGGAAGCACAGAAGCCTCTCCAGCCGGGCAGGAGGTGGGCACAGGAAAGAGTGGGTGCTCTGGGGGAGGGGAGCGGGAAGCCCAGGCTCCATCTTCGGGGTTCAATCTCACCCCACCCCCGCCATGGCTGGCAGGTGCTCCGCCGGGTCTCTGGACGCACTGGGCCCCCCTTCCATGGGCGTCCTGCTCCAACTCTGGCCCGGTGACAGCACAGATCCAGGCCCCCCCTACGGCTGCCCCCCCTCCCCACCAGTGCTGGCTCCTCCACGGGGCCGGGCTCTGGCAGGGTGGGCTGCCCTGGGGGGGCACAGGCTTGGCTCAGCCCCTCACCTCCCAGCTCACCATCAGACTGGCTTCCTGGCACGAAGGGGAAGAAGCGGCCTCATTCCGGCCTCCCTGCTGACCTCCAGGGGCACGATGCCGGCCTCGGGGCTGCCCTGCACGGAGCCAAGCCTCGGGGTCCGGCCACGGAGCAGGGGCAGGCATACCCCAGGTACCAGCTCCCTCTCACCTGCCACAGGGAACCCCCCATCTCGGGGAACGGCCCCCGAGCGTTGTGGAGTGCCAGTAGCTCCAACAGCAGGCTCTAGGGCAGTGCAACTGTTCTGTGTGATACCGTCCCTGACACGATGTATTTGGCAAAAGCCAGACCCCACGCAACACAGAGATGGAACCTGATGTGAACGGCGGACTTCGGTTAATAACAGTGTATCACTGTCGGCTCCTGGTTAATAACAGTGTATCTCTGTGGGCTCCTCACTTGTAACAAATGCACTAATAAAGCCATCCTTAATGCTAACAATGGGAACAAGGGGGGCATGTGGGAACACTCTGTACTTTCTGCTCTGTTTTTCTGTGAACCGAAAACTCCTCTAAAAATAAAGCCTACTAATTAAAAACAAACAGATGAAGGAAAAACACCCACTCCGGCCAGACAATGTGGAAGAAGACATGTGGCCCAGGCTTCGTCAGGACAAGAGATCGGCCTGTCTCCCCAGAGCACAGAGCTGGGAGAACAGGGACGCGGGGTCCTCTGCCAGCTGCCGGACCACGCCGGAGAGAAGAGATCCCCCCACCGTCTGTGGGTGCAGCGTGGCCCATCATCAGGCAAAAGGACCCCCCACCCCGGGCCGACAGCTCCGGATGGAGGAGCAGGCCAGACCCCTCTTCTGCCTGTCCGTCTGTCCTGCCCTCACGGCAAGAGTGCAAGACCAGCATCCTCACCCTGTGGAGCCCGGCCCTGCACCCACGTGGGAGGACCCACAGGGCCAGGGCTGGGCTGGACGCAGAGCGGGGGGATCGGGGGGAATGTGGGGGGCAGCACCTGTCACTTCCTCCTGCCAACTCCAGCCTGAGTCGTTCAGGAAGGTGGAAAAGGAAACAGGAAAACAGAGATTCCATGACTTTGTTAGCATTCCGGGCCGGGGTGGGGGTTGGGGGGGGTTAAGTATATATAGTAATCCACGGGTGATCTCAGCCCCAGCTCTCAGCTGATTAGACAGTAAGACATAATTAGCTAATTAGGTATAACATAATCAGGGAAAAGACCCAGCTCTTCCATTCTGCTTCAAAATCATGTTTTAGAACTTTACCTACAATTGTTATGAGCTTGAAAGGTTAGAACTTTTCAATAGTGATGCTGGAAATGAGATCTGAGATCCGTCTGAGACCACGTAAAATATCAATAAGAATTGGATCACAGACCCGCACGTGTGACGTGGACGACAGAGCTCGTGGGAGGACACGAGGGACCAGCCCCCGACCAGCAAAACGCATGACCTAAGAGGAGAGACCGGTAAATGAGACCTAGTTAAAACTGGGAATTTCTGTTCATCCAAACACACCAGTAAGCCAGTGACCACACCAGCCTGGGAGAAGACGTTAGCAGTACAAGCCCCCAGTGCAGGACTCAGACTCAGAATAAAGAAAGCGCTCCTGGGAATCACTGAACAAACGGTCCAGTACTTTGACAGATGCTTCACGAGAGATGATTTCCACCTGCCCAATAAGCCTGGGGAATCACACTTGTTACTAACCGCTTAACAGAGAGATGCACGTCAACACCCAAACAAGGTGCCACCCTACACCCATAGGATGGCTAAACTAAAAAGACCAACAACAACAAGTGCTGATTAGAACACAGAGCAAATGGCACCGCCATACACTGCTGGGGGCAGCTCCAATGGTACAAGAACTTTGAGAATCGCTTCGGGCGGACCTACCGTAGCTGATTTGCATCTGTGCCACTGCTGGGTATATATATGCCCACAATTAATGAGTGTGCATGTCTACGAAAAGACACACACACACATGTTCACAGCCACAGCACTCATAATAACTGAAAATTCAAAATAACCCAAACACCCATCCTCTTTAGAACAGACAGATAAATTATGGTACAGCCAAGCAATGGAATTCTACACAGCAATAAAAATAACAAGATGTCGGTTCACACACAAGGTTGATCTCACAGACACGGTGAGTGAGAGAAGCCAGACACAAAAGTCTATGTACTGTCTGATTCCATTAATGCGAGGTTCCAGAAGACGGGGCACTAGTAACGAGAGGGGGAGGGTATGACTGGGGTGGGGGGGTGAAGCATCCAGGCTCCGGCGGGCAAGCATTGCAAGCCTGTGTGTGTTACATCTCAATTAAAGTATTTTTTAAAAGAATAAACACTTATTTTGGACTTCCACATCCTAGGCAAGGTCATGAATTCGTTTCTGAACTTGCCTACACGGGCATCGTTATGAATCTGTAACTGTATAGACTTGGATTCCCACGGTCACCGGGGATGCCTGACGCTGGAGGGAAAGCCTTTCGGGAGGAAGGGCTGCATTTGTTTTCTTCTCCCTGGTGTTGCTGTTCAGGTGTCAGAGGCACATTCACATTCAAAGGCGCTGATGCATCTCTTTAAAAACACACCTGCATCTTTGGTTTGCTGCCCAGGAGGTCGTGCAGCGCAGTCGCCTAGGAAACACGCATCGCTGGGTCCAGGGTCCTGCAGTTTGCCCTTTGCCCTGACGTCCACACTGGAGGGACCCTTGGTGCTCAGGGTGGAGGTGACGGCCATGGTCATGTGGGCAGCTGGGCACTGGACCTGCAAGGACGCGGGTACGTAACCCCCGGGTGGGGGCCCTGACTCTGACATTCAGGGGCGGCACCCCGCTCCCGAAGCTGTGGACCCAGGACGTGAACACCACACCTTCCCCAGGTACAGGTAAAATCCGCGTTCGATCAGCTGCTCGACTACCAGCCGAGGTCACTTAAAATGACGACAGTGGGCTTCGCTGGTGGCGCAGTGGTTGAGAATCTGCCTGCCAATGCAGGGGACATGGGTTCGAGCCCTGGTCTAGGAAGATCCCACATGCCACGGAGCCTGGGCCTGTGAGCCACAATTACTGAGCCTGCGCGTCTGGAGCCTGTGCTCCGCAACGAGAGAGGCCGCGATAGTGAGAGGCCCGGGCACCGCGATGAAGAGTGGCCCCCACTTGCCGCAACTGGAGAAAGCCCTCGCACAGAAACGAAGACCCAACACAGCAATAAATAAATAAGTAAATAAATAAATAAACCCAAAAGTTAAAAAAAAAAAATGACGACAGTAAAGCTGAACAAAAAGCAGCTAAGGCACAGGTGAGGAGGGCCCTTCCGGCTGATGCAGAGAACCATCCTCACCGGGTCGCGCTGACCCGAAGGGCCCACGCCCCTCCCGAGACTCCTCCGACCCCCAGGCCCCGGGCTCCGGCGGCAAACGCGGCTGCTTCTCGCCCACCAGGCAGGCAGGCTCTGCCCGATCCTGCCAGGCATCTGAACAATTAAAGGGACACTTTCATTCACCTCTCCAGCTCCCTGCTGCGGGGGCCTCCTTCCTTCCCTCCCCCCCCCCAGTACAGCCTTGGAGAGCAAGGAAGGGGACGCTGACATCGCCGCCCTGCTGGACACTGCCGCCCCTCCCCCAGCCCGGGCTCTGAGCGGCGGTCGCGGCCTGGAGCCCGGCCGCCTGGCCAGGAGCCGTAACCCTGTCCTGAGCTGCCTCCCTGCTCACCTCACTCCCCTTCACACCGCCCAGGGGAGCCCCTGGACCTGCCTCCAGGCCCCTGCTGGGCACCTGCTCCCTGGCCCACAGGTGAGCCACACCTGCCGGGGGACAGCGCTCAGGCCGCGCCCAGGGCCCCCTCGGTCGGCACAGACACCTCCCTGCACTGCGCTCAGGCCGCGCCCAGGGCCGGGCTCAGGGCTTCTCCCTCCAGTTTCTCAACAACCCCACGGCGAGTGCCACCACCTGGCCTCCTGATTCGCCCGTCCACCGTCACTGCCGCTTCCGTCACCAGCCTGACCTCTCCCACCACCCAGTGCCCTGACTTTACCGTCCAGAGAGCAGGGCAGAGATCTTCCAAAGGGCCGTCAGACACCACCCGTGCCCCCAGCAGGTGGGGATCAGCCCCTGCCCCCCACCCCGGCCTCTCCCGCCTCCCCAAGCCCTACCTGGAAGGCTGCGCGGGCGCTCCCTCCACGCGGGTCCTGAAAGCGACCAGAGCTGCCCCTGCGTCCATGCCCGAAGCGAGCAGGACATGAGGGCAGGCCCGCTCCCTGGAACCCCACTGTCCCGTGATCAAATCATCTTCCAAGATCAAAATGCAATTGTTTTGTCGACAATTTCCCTGGCTTTGATTTGGTTTTTTACCACGCTATTGAACTGAGTTTGAAATTTCAAATGACATGAAACAGCATGAGGTTCCCTCAAAGAAGGGCCTCCTTGGGAGGTGCAGAGCCCCAGGCCCGCGCTCAGCGCCCAGGTAAGCCGCTCCTCGCCAGGAGGCCCGGGAGGGATGCCTTCCCAGCCCCGGGTGAGCGTAGCCGCTCCAGAGTGCAGAGGAAAGCCGCGGGGGCCTCCCCTAACGAGGCCGGCAATTTCGGCGGGAAGGAGAGGCTAGTAAAGGATGCCGGGCCCCACCCTCCTCCCAGAGGGGTCCCTACCACACCCCACTTCCTGGGCCTGCCCTGAAACTAACGGTGCCAGGGTCCGTCTGCTCCACAGAAGCTGGACTCCCTGAAAAGGGGCTGGACTCGCTGGGAGCGACGGGACCCGTGGTGTCCAGCTCCTGTGACCTCCACCCTCGGGCGTGGACGTGACCAGCATGGCAGGCGGGCTGCACCCACTCTCTCCCTCCACAAGGTCGACCCCCAGGCAGAGCCCCCTGGCGCTAGACCGCGGCGGCTGGGGTATCTCCCTCTGTGGGCCCAGAGCCCGGCGATGGACTGGGGCCAAGGACGACCCCGCCACCAGGCTGAGCACCGGTGTGACCCTGTGCTGGCACGTGTGCACGTGGGCAAGGTGTCGACGAGAGAGAGGGGCCGCTGCCTCCCTCCTCTGCAGCCGCCAGCCCAGGAAGGAAGAGGGACTCAACCACGGGTTCTGACGGGCACTGTGTCCTCGGAACAGCTCTCAGAGACTTTGCCCATGACGGTACCCACTGCCCAGCAGCCAGCAAGCACCCTGGGTGTGCTGCCCGCTGATGCCCACCTGCTCCTGACAACCGTGGCCCAGTGACGAGCGCTGGTGTCACCTCTTACAGGAAGTCTTCCCAGGTCGCCGCGGCCGGAGTCCACAGTTTCCTCCCCTGGGGTCTCGTGCTTCCTCCACTCCCCCACACATCTCAGGACACAGTCAGGACCTTTTGTCCCGTCTTCCCCGGGGTCCTCGCTGAGGCCAACAGCCTGGGCTGTTCTCATTCTGCACCCAGGTCTGGGCCTCTCAGCACTGCCGGGTGTTTCCCAGAGGGCACTGTGGCTTCCTGGGTAGCACTGAAACCCAGGGGCCTCCAGGCTGCAGCTGACCGCTTGGGGCAAGCTCCATCCCACATGTGGACCAGTCTCCAGTCTTTAAAGGGGGGCAGATAAGAGTGCTTCCCTCAATGGGCGTCTGTGGAAATAAAACCAGTGATTCATTTAAAGCCTTCAGCAAGGCCCTGGTGACCGTGTAAACCTGCACATGCTGGCCTTTAGGAACTGTTCACAAAGCTCTGTCACGCCCACGTCAACTGCAGCTT